>NC_045627.1:9684427-9756224 GCF_009829155.1 Mustela erminea | reverse complement strand
ACATAAAGATGCAATTGGCTATACAGTTGACCCTTGACCAACACAGGTTGGAACGACCTGATTCCATTTATAACGTGGATTTTTTTCAATAAATATATTGGAAAAGTTTTTACAGATATGTGAAATTTTAAAAACTCACAGACAAACTTCATAGCTTACTGAAAAATTTAAACAGGTGTTATTGTATGAATACAGTATATAATATATATACCATACAGAAATATGTGCTATTGACTATTTATTATGTCAGCAAGGCTTCCAGTCAACAGTAGGTTATGAGTAGTTAGTGTTTGGGGAGGCCAACAATCATACATGGATGTCTGACTGTGGGGAGTGTTGGTGCCTCTAATCCCATTGTGTGTGTGTGTGTGTGTGTGTGTGTATCATGCTCTTTCCTACTAGACACATTAAAGGAATTATCTAGCACTGCCACAAAGAGAGATAATCCATCATTATCCATTAACTGACTTGGAATAATATCTACAGTATATTCTATGTGAAAAAGGGAGTGAAAATATTATGAACATTATAATGCAAAAGTGGATTTTTTCATAAAATGAGGAAATTTTATCTATTGGTAATCCCCTGGGACAGAGTTTCATGTATATTTGAGAAAAAATGGTTTAGAGTGTTGTAGAGCCATGAGGGTCATACTCATGTAGCAGGTGCTTGTCTTCAGAAGAGGGCAGAGATTGTGAACACAGGAATTTAGTTCATCAAGATGGGTTTGGACATATTGATGATGGGGTATCAGCTCAGGAAGAACCAACCAAATCATTGTGTATAACAAAATAGAAATCTGAGTGATATCTGTTAGGAAGAGGCCAGATGTGGGTGAAGGAAGTAGGGGAAGAAAATGAAGGTAGCTTTGTGATCCGGGTTGATACTGTACTTGTGGGAGAAAATAAATTGTCATGGGGGGTTTTAATGTTTTTTTTTTTAAATTGTGGGATATGTGATATAAACAATTGCATTCATCTCCTCAGTGAAATCCACAGTAAGTTTTGGATATTTCACCATGAATAAGAGAGTATGTTTCCAAAGTGTGAATATGCTTAAATATGTATCCAGCACAGACACAGCCACAGAGATGCTGAAGTGAGAGGAACAGAGACCAGTGATGTGTTTGCACCTTGTGCAAAAGTCAAGAGGGACAAGTGCCGGAGCTCTCCATACAACACACCAAAGTGTTAACTGCCATTTGTTGCTTTCTGTTTCTTATTTCAAATTATATATAGCCTAATCTTTCATAACAAACATGTGCTGATAGCTAGGAGATATGTTGTTTTCATTAAAAGACCTGTGCTCATCTGGTGGCTTGTTCAGAGTTTCATCCATACTGATTGGGTGTGGGTCATATGCCAGGTGTCATGTGTTTCTTGACTTACTCAAAACTCCCATCATCCTGACTAGGGTTTCCCTGCAACTGCATGAGTTCAAGGTGTTCCTTACAAAGCCCTTTGTCCTTCCTTTCTCTTGGCCCAGACGTCACCCTGCATCACATCACAAAAGTGTCTCCACCTTCTCCCACTCCCTGGTAATACATCCTTTAGAGAGGGCGGCTGCACTGATCTTGTCCTGTCATCTGCTCCCAGAGGCCCTAGGTGATACTGCTGGTGACAAATAGCTTCCAAGTCTGAGAATTTGACACGCATCTTGCCCACATCCTGACTATCATGTCATGAAATGCCATTCAGTGATTCAGTCCTGCCTGATACTCGAACCAGAAAATACTGCTTAGTAGGAATCAAGTGAGTAGCATCTTGATGGCGACCAAAAATAGCCAACAACTCGGAGCATTTATTTGCTATGGTAGTTTTTGCTTTTGGCTCTGTTTGCTCCCCTGCTCCCAGCATGGAATCCCAACCAGAATCTCACCAAATCTCCAGAAACCTTAGTATTGGGTTCCCTGAAGCACAATTGCCTGTACCTGTGAGTTGCCTTCTTGGGTTTCCTATTAAATTTTGAGTAAAGCACATAAGCAAATATATTAATATATATCCTGTATATACCACTCTAATTTGGTCAATATCTGCCCAAGATTTTATGATATAACAGAAAAAAATGTGTAGTCTTATTTTTGCAGTCCTAGCAACAAATGTCAGTCTCAAATAATATTTACTTATTTAAGAGAATTTAATTAATAAAAATTATTAATTTAATTAATAGAAAATGCTGGAAGAAAGAGGTGAAAATGTTAATAAGAGTCGTTCTTGAGTGGTACATTGATCTATAGCTTTTAAAAATAAATTGCATGAATTTTATGTATTTGGCATACATATTAGTCAGAGACCAGTCCAGAGAAAAAGAGAACATGCCGATTATTTAAACAGATGTATTTGCTGCATGGAATTGTTAACCACATATTTCAGAATTGGAGTAGCAAAAAGAAAGCACAAAGACATTATGGAATAGGAACTGTACAAAGCAGCTGCTACCCTCAGAGGTCAGGGAACAAAACAAAGTGATTATAATTTTTATTTTTTTTAATTTTTATTTATTTTTATTTTTTTATTAGACAGAGATCACAAGTAGGCATAGAGGCAGGCAGAGAGAGAGAGAGAGAGGAGGAATCAGGCTCCCCGCAGAGCAGAGAGCCCAACGTGGGGCTCGATCCCAGAACCCTGGGATCATGACCTGAGCCGAAGGCAGAGGCTTTAACCCACTGAGCCACCCAGGTGCCCCAAGAAAGTGATTATAATTTTTAAACCATGGATGTTTTCAGAGGGGCTGAGGGCTGGCCTATGTGTCTAGAGCTGAGACTGGCATACAAAGAGCTGTGCACATAGTGTAAGTCCTTCTGCGGCTCAGAGGGATCACAGTGCTGCCACGTTGACCTAAGAGCATGGAGTCATTGCTGGTGTAACTGAAGAGAGTGAAGAAATGGGCAGGAGTCATCCTGTACCACTCCTCTCACCAAGACATATCCCTCTGGGGCTCACTTTGAGCTGCCCCAAGGATGGAGTTGGAAGCTCAAGGGGGAATGTGGTTGTCTGAGATGACCCACAAATCCCAAAGACAGAAGTATGGGTTGAAGCTTAGGACAACAACATAATACTTGGCAGAGAATATATCACTTCAATGGGGATAAAAAGGCACCCCCCCCATGTTTTATTAAAGTCAACAGACCATTTAGTGCCTAGATGGGTGTCTATCCACAGTAGAAGATCATTGATTGAAGTCTAAGGTTACTTGGCCATTAACAAGCTAATTGGAATTAGCAAAATGTGGTATAAAATCTCCTCACACTATGCCAAATTTATAAAAACAACAACAACAGCTCAATAGACCTTCACAAGAGTAGGAAATCTGGGAAAATTGTGAGATATAAAGTTTGAGGACTTGGCTTCCAGAAGTTGAGAAATAGAGTTGAATTCAGTAATTGCTTTTACATTTTCAGAGCTCAGATATTTTCTGTTTAAAGCAGAAGCAGTTTGATCTTTGGGTGACTGTTTTCCTGATCTGACCCATTTTTCAGTAAATGAGTACACACACGGAGAAAGTGATGATGCCTCTATTTGCACAGTGGTATCCATCAGGGTCCAGTAAAGAATTGGATTCCCTGGAATCATTCCAATGAGTAGAATTTATTGAAGGGGAGCAAGCATGGGTCTGAGAACCCAGAGATGAACTACTGGAAGCCACTGCATCCCCTGGGAACAAAAAAGCAAGGGGATAATCTGAAGAGGAGGCAGTGCCTCTTGGAATTCTACAGTGTGGAGGAACATTGCAATTGCTCTCACTCCACAGCTACAACCAGGAGTAAGAAGGAGAAATTCTGAAGCTTTCTCCAGGCTAGGCATATTCTGCCAGTGCTCAGGTGGGCTAACCCTCACCTCTGAAAATCTGTTATGGTAGCCTGGGTTACGCAGAACAAGGCCATAACCTTTCTGTGTAAAGGTCAAGGCAAGCATGAATTAAGGCAAGCATTAATTTAAAACGAGGATGATCAGCAGAAGAGCTCCAAACGGTTTTCCAGCCCACTGTTAGAATGCAACTTGTGACGGAGTAGCTTTCTTTAATTAATTAATTAATTAATTTTTTATGAGCGGATTTCTGTATGCAGGTTATGACTAGTTTACAGGATAAGAACTAGTTTGGATGACTGAGAGGTTTTATGTTCTGCCAACAGCTAAGATCCATCCATATTTCACACTTTTTAAAAAAATTAAATATCTTTTTTCCTATGATAATAATTATCTATTCATTTTTATTGAACTCACAGTGTCTATCATAAATTTTACACATTTCTTGTGAAGATAAACCACGACCTCCCATAATGGGGGACCCTAAAACAGGATCTTTGGTGAATCTTCCCATAGCAAGTGGTTTAAATGTCAGACAGTGAACAAGACAAATTATGGCAAATACAAGCAAGAGTATTAGAAACAAAATGCAAATATAAAACTTTTCCTTGTATTTTGTACAGAATATTATTTAGAAATGTGTTTGAGAGATGGTTAATACAGCTAGACTACATCAGAATGAAGTCTTTTTTAAATTAATTTTTTTCAGTTTAACAGTATTCATTGTTTTTGCACCACACCCAGTGCTCCATGCAATCCGTGCCATCTCTAATGAAGTCTTTTTAAGATAAATGTTTATCAGCTGCAATTTTGGCACACCTTAGTGCTGTTTATTAAAGTATTCCCAAATCTTTGTCTTCTAGGAAGGGGTGAAAGTGGCAATCCCCTTCTTCTTTACTTTGGCCAATAAAATGTGAATGGCAGTGTCACGTTCATTCTTAGGGGCACTTGAAGACTCTCCCCACACTGCCACGGTTAGTAGCAATTCTGCAAAGACTGGCCACAGTGAAGGCTCAGGTCCTTAATGAGAAGAATGCAGGGACTCATAGTGACTATGTTGTTTGAAGCCACCATAATGTGAGTTTGCTTTACTGCAGGGTGATTTTGCTTGTGTTGTTTGGTAGAGCAAGTGTTCAAAACAAAAGAAGCTCACACTTGCAAAGCTTGGCATCAAGGAAGGATGTGGTAGTGATGATATGTTCAAGTTCTTCATGATGGTGGCTTCAGGGCTTGAGAAAATGGCTCCCACTTGCAAACCATCACTTTGCTACATACTTTATATTAAAAAAAAAAAAACACCTGATGCCTGAGAGACTTTTGGTAATGGAGGTTATTTGTGCCTTAGAGGTCTGTTGGTGAGGTGCTTGGGGGAACACTACCCTCTGCACTGATGCCATCATGCAGCGCCTTGGTTGGTGGCAAACAGTGGGTTCCCAGATTTATGCAAAGGCTGAGCTTCACACAGCTCACACATCTGAGCTGTGGGGCCTCGTAAAAATAATTGAAAGCAGACATCTGGAAAACACTGAATACTGAGGCATTCACAGCCTCAGCAACATTCTCTATGAATAACCAAGGCTTAGTTTTAAAAAAGGGGTGTATTTTCCATTTTGTTTTAAAAGAAGTTTATTGTCATGCATATGAAACACAAATACTTAAATGGGGAGAGCTCATTCTGAATTTTTTTCTGAGAAATTTCAGAAGCAGAATGATTTCTCCAGAAAAGAGCATTTGGCAAGATCACAGTAGGCATTGCACAGTAGGCAGGTAAAATTTTATGCCAGTGTTCATTCTGTAAATGTTTCCAGAGAACCTGCATTATGATGGACGGCTGTGCCAATTTCTGAGAATACAAATGTGAATGACATTTTCTCCAGTCTAGTGGGATTGAGAAACAACATATCAGTGAAAACAGAGTGGTGCTCTAGTGGAAGCATGCACATTGTTGGTCCAAAGCAAATTTACTGGCTAACTTTCAGGGATAGATTTGATGCCATCTTGACTTTTAATAAATTACCAAGAAAAAACTGAAAATATCCTAAATTCCTGCTCATTTTAAAACTTCGTTCTTTAATGTCTGGGTAGATGTGTGATAATTGGTTTATGGTAACTTCAAAGCCATCTGAGACCTAGATCTCCATCCCGCCGCCCTCCCTGAATGGTGGTAGTGCTGCTGAGGGACCAAATGGGATATTAAGAAATAGAATACTGCCTGATCTTACTGTGGAGAATGAACGCCTTCCAGTAGTGTTAACTGGATGCTAAATACACAACACTAATTATTTTCCTGAACTGGTGTCCTTCAGAGATTAAATTGTAGTCTATTTCCTGCCCACTCACCACTGTGTCAAGAATTCTCCAAGCAATGCAATCTAAAGACAGCAACCATGATAGAGAGTATTCCTTACATGCTGGTCCTTGAATATCTTTTGGGGGTACTTGAATTATGTTGCTAATTATTTAAAGCATTCACTTTCCTTTGCTGGTGTTGACCTGAAGAATGTATGGTTCTTTCCTCTAACATTACAGTGGGTGTCTTTGAGAGCAGGAAACAGTCATCTGTGGAAGACAGAGCTGAGATGTGTATACTGTGAGAAGGGATAGTCATGCAGCGTTTATCAGACCCAAGAGCTGCCTGAGCTGGACTTCCCTCTGTTCACGTTTATTTCCTGGAGGTGCTGATGGAAGTGAGACCCCAACCAGAGTCATTAAAATGAGTTCTTTGATCTCTGTATGGGAACAACTAGATTGCTTCTCCAAGTATAATGGCTATCAAGAGGAAAGACTGTTCTTTGAAAGTTTAGAGGAAAGCAAACTGCACCCAGACCTCCATCTCAGAGAGAGGCCTCAGTCTATTCCTCTCTGGGTGGCCCAGAGCACATAGAATCCCCTATTTGCCACCTTCCACTGGCAGAGCACGGCCCCAGCCACTGTCTCAGGGGTCACAGGAGCTCCAGCTTGTCTCTGCACCACGGTGCTACTAAAACTGCAAGCAGTATTTGTCTCAGGAGACTGCTTTTTATGAAGCCAGAATTACCCTGATCCCCAAACCAGGCAAAGACCCAACAAAGAGAATTTCAGACCAATATCCCTGATGAATATGGATGCCAAGATTCTCAACAAGATCCCAACAGTACCTTAATAGTATCCAACAGTACATTGAGAGGATTATGCACCACAAACAGGTGGGATTTATCCCTGGGAAGCAGGGGTGGTTCGACATTTGCAAATCAATCATTGTGATACAACAAATCAATAAGAGAAGAGAAGAAAACCACATGGTCCTCTCAATTGATGCAGAAATAGCATTTGACAAAAACAGCATCCGTTTCTGATTAAAACCATTCAAAGTATAGGGATAGAGAGAACATTCTTCAACGTCATCAAATCTATCTATGAAAAACCCACAGCAAATATCATTCTCAATGGGGAAAAGCTGACAGCCTTCCCTTTGAGATCAGGAACATGACAAGGATGCCCACTCTTACCACTATTGTTCAACATGGTATTAGAAGTCCTAGCAACAGCAATCAGACAACAAAGAAAAATAAAATGTATTCAAATTGGCAAAGAATAATTCAAACTCTTTCACTTTGCAGTTGACATGATTCTTTAGATGGAAAACCCAAAGTACTAGAACTCATACAGCAAATCAGCAATGTGCAGGATACAAAATTAATTTACAGGGCTACCTGGGTGGCTCAGTGGGTTAAAGCCTCTGCCTTCAGCTCAGGTCATGATCCCAGGGTCCTGGGATCGAACCCCAGCCCTGCATTGAGCTCTCTGTTCAGCAGGGAGCATGCTTCCTCCTTCCTCTGCCTGCTTCTCTGCCTACTTGTGCTTCTCTGCCTACTTGTGATCTGTCAAATAAATAAATAAAATCTTAAAAAAATCAATGTACAGAAATCAGTTGGTTTCTTATACACTAACAATGAAAATATAGAAGGGAAAATTAGAGAATTGATTCCATTTACTATAGCACCAAAAACCATACGATACCTGGGAATAAACCTAACCAAAGAGGTAAAAGATCTATACTCAAGGAACTACAGAACGCTCAGGAAAGAAATTGAAGAAGACACAAAAAGATGGAAAAGCATTCCATGTTCACAGATCGGAAGAATAAACATTGTTAAAATGCCTATACTGCCTAAAGCAATCTATACTTCCAATGCCATCCCAATCAAAATTCCACCAGCATTTTTCAAAGTGCTGGAATAAGCAATCCTAAAATTTGTAGGGAGCCAGAAGAGACACCATACTGCTAAGGAAATGTGGAAAAGAAAAACAAAACTGGGGGTATCACGTTGCCTGATTTCAAGCTGTACTACAAAGCTGTGATCATCAAGACAGCATGGTACTGGCATAAAAACACATTGACCAGTGGAACAGAGTAGAGAGCCCAGAAATGGGCCCACAGCTCTATGATCAAATAATCTTTGGCAAAGCAGGAAAAAATATCCAATGGAAAAAAGACAGTCTCTTTAATAAATGGTGCTGAGAAATTTGGACAGCTATGTGTAGAAGAAGGCACTTGACCGTGCTCTTGCACCATACACAAAGATAAACTCAAATGGATAAAAGACCTCAATGTGAGGCAGGAATACATCAGAATCCTAGAGGAGAACATAAGCAGTAACCACTTTGACATCAATCACAGCAACTTCTTTCAAGACAAGTCTTCAAAGGCAAAGGAAACAAAAGCAAAAATGAAATGTTGGGACTTCACTGAGATCAAAAGATTCTGCACAGCAAGGGAAACAGTCAACAAAACAAAGAGGCAACCTACGGAATGGGAAAATATATTCGCAAATGACACTACAGACAAGGGGCTGATATCTAAGATTTATAAAGAACACCTCAACCTCAACACTCAAAAAACAGATAGTCACATTAAAAAAAAAATGGACAGAAGACATTAATAGACACTTCTCCAAAGCAGACATACAAATGCTAACAAACACATGAAAAAAAAAATGCTCATCCTTATTAGCCATCAGGGAGGTTTCATCAGGGAGTTCCTCCAGTACACATCTTTTACCTCTTTGGTTAGATTTATTCCTATGTCTTATGGGTTTTGGTGCCATAGTAAATGTAATAGATTCTCCAATTTCCCTTTCTGTATTTTCATTGTTAATGTATAGGAAACCAACTGATTTCTGTACATTGATTTTGTATCCTGCACATTGCTGAATTGCTGTATGAGTTCTAGTAGTTTGCAGGTGGAGTCTTTTGGGTTTGTTTGTCTGTTTGTTTTTTGTTTTTTAAGATTGTATTTATTTATTTGACAGATAGAGATCACAAGTAGGCAGAGAGGCAGGCAGAGAGAGAGAGAGTAGGAAGCAGGCTCCCCACCTAGCAGAGAGTCTGAAGCGGCGCTAGATTGCAGGACCCTGAGACCACGACCAGAGCTGAAGGCAGTGGCTCAACCCACTAAGCCACCCAGGCATCCCTCTTTTGGGTTTTCCATATAAAGTATCATGTTGTCTGTGAAGAAAGAGTGTTTGACTTCTTCATTGCTAATTTGAATACTTTTTATTTCTCTTTTGTCTGATTGCTGTTGCTAGGACATCTAATACTATGTGAACAATAGTGGTGAGAGTGGGCATCCTTTTCATGTTCCTGATCTCAAAGGGAAGGCTGTCAGCTTTTCCCCATTGAGAATGATATTCGCGGTGGGCTTTTCATAGATTTGATGAAGTTGAGGAATGTTTCTTCTATCCCTATACTTTGAATGGTTTTAATCAGGAATGGATGCTGTATTTTGTCAAATGCTATTTCCGCATTAATTGAGAGGACCATGTGGTTTTCTTCTCTTCTCTTATTGATTTGTTGTATCACAATCATTTGCGAAGGCTGAACCACCCCTGCATCCTAGGGATAAACCCCACCTGGTCATGGTGGATAATCTTTTCAATGTACTCTTCGATCCTAATAGCTAGGATCTTGTTGAGAATCTTGGCATCCATATTCATCAGGAATATTGGTCTGAAATTCTCCTTTTTGATGGGGTGTTTTCCTGGTTTGGGGGATAAGGGTAATGCTGGCTTCATAGAAGGAGTCTGGAAGTTTTCCTTGTATTTCTATTTTTTTAAGGAATTTTCAGGAGAATTGAAGAAAGAATATTCAAGAGAATAGGTATTATTTCTTCTGTGAGTGTTTAGTAGGATCCCCAGGGAATCCGTTAGGTCCTGTGCTCTTGTTTTTTGGGAGGTTTTTGATCACTGCTTCAGTCTCGTTACTAGATATTAGTCTATTCAGGTTGTCAGTTTCTTCCTATTTCAGTCTTGTAAGTTTATTTCCAGGAATGTATCCAGTTCTCCTAGATTGCTTAACTTATTGGCATAAAACTGTTGATAATTTCTGATGATTGTTTCTATTTCCTCGGTGTTAGTTGTGATCTCTCTCCTTTCATTCATAATTTTATTAATTTGGGTCCTCTTTCTTTTCTTTTGGATTAGTTTGGCCTTTGCTTTATTGATCTTATTGATTCTTTCAAAGAACAAACTTCTTGAATTTTTTGATGTGTTCCACTGTATCTCTAGATTCTATCTCATTGATCACTGCTCTAATCTTGATTGTTTTCCTTCTTATGCATGGGGTTGGCTTAATTTGTTGTCTATTTTCCAGTTCTTTAAGGTGTAAAGAGAGCTAGTGTTTTGGGGATTTATCAATTTTTTTGGGGGGGGCTTGAGGCTTGGATGGCTATCTATTTCCCCCCTTAGGACCACCTTTGCCATATTCCATAGGTTTTGGACTGATGTGTCTTCATTCTCATTGGTTCCATGAATTGTTTAAGTTTTTATTTGACTTCCTAGTTGATCCAAACATTCTTAAGCAGGATGGTCTCTAGCTTCCAAGCGTTTGAATTACTTCCAAACTTTTTCTTGTGGTTGAGTTCCAGTTTCAAAGCATTGTGGTCTGAGAATAGGCAGGCAATAATCTCAGTCTTTTGGTATTGGTTGAGCCCTGATTTGTGACCCAGTATGAGGTCAGTTCTGGAGAAAGTTCCATGTGCACTTGAGTGGAATGTTCTGTATATATCTATAAGGTCCATCTGGTCCAATGTGTCATTCAAAGCTCTTATTTCTTTATTGAGTTTCTGCATGGATGATCTATTACATGTGGCATGGAATGTTAAGATCCCATATAAATCTGAATATTTTGATTAACAGTTGGCTTATATAGTTGGCTTATAGTATGCTCCCATACTGGGGGCATAAATATTTACAATTTTTAAATCATCTTGGTGGATAGACCCATTGAGAATGATGTAGTGTCCTTATGTATCTCTGACTACAGTCTTTAGTTTAAAATCGAATTCATCTGATATGATGATTGCTATATCAGCTTTCTTTTGAGGCCTGTTGGCATGAAAGATGTTTCTCCATCCCTTCAGTTTCAGTCTGGATCTATCTTTAGGTTCCAAAAGGGTCTCTTTCAGACAGCATATGGACTGGTCCTGTCAATTTATCCAATCTGCAACCCTGTGCCATTTTATGGGAGCATTTAGGCCATTCACATTGAGAGTGATTATTGCAAGATACATTTTTATTGATATCATGTTGCCTATGAAGTCCTTGTTTCCATAGATTGTCTCTGTAAATTTCTGCTCTTTGTCACTCTGTGGTTCTTTGTTCTTTTATAGAACCCTCCCCCCTTAATATTTCTTGTGGTGCCAGCTTGGTGGTCATGTACACTTTTAAACCTTGCCAGTCTTGGAAGCTCTTTATCTCTCCATCTATTCTGAATGTCAGTCTTGCTGGATAAAGTATTCTTGGCTGCATGTTCTTCTCCTTTATTGCCCTGAATGTCTTGCTAGCCTTTCTGGCTTGTCAGGTTCCTTTGGAGAGGTGTGATATTATTCTGATGGCACTCCGTCTGTATGGAGGGGTCTCTTCCCCCTAGCTGCCCTGAAGACATATTCTGATTTTATAAATCAGGGATTTCACAATTCTGTGTCTGGAGGTCTTTCTAGCCTTGTTGTTCTTGAGTGGTGTCTTCTCTGCCTCTAGGACATGAACACTTGTTCCATTCTCTGGGTTAGGAAAATTTTCAACCAGGGTTTATTCAACTATATCTTCTAGTGTTCTCTCTTTCTTCTCCCCCTCATTCTTCCCAATAATTTTGACACTTGAACATTTCATGGCATCGTTTATTAGCCTAAGTCTGTTGTCATGGCTTCTAAGCTATTTGTTCCAGGCCTCTTCCTTATTCTTCTTCTTCTACCCATTATTTTCTAGATCAGTAAATTGATCTTCTGCCTTTTTTACCCTAGCTGTTAGAATATTTAGATTAGATTGGATCTCACTGATAGCATTTTTAACATCTGCCAGATTTGCTCTCATTTCAGCCCTTAGAGATTCTATGTTGCCACTAGTGGTCTTCGAAACCTAGCTGGTGCCTGGATAATTGTTACTCTGATTTCCGTTTCCCACACCTTGTTTATGTTGATATCCAATAGTTCTGTACCAGAGGTCACAGTCTCTGAATTTTTCCTCTGTTGGGTGTTCCTCCTCCTAGTAATTTTGGTGAGTGGTGGATGAGGGGATGTACAGTTGAATATAACAACCATGATCCAGGTACGGTACAATCTAGAACATTGCAGAGCTATCAGAAGTCACCACCAAAAAAAAAAGGAAAAGGGAAAAGGGAAAGAGAAAAAAGAAAAAAAGATAAGGCCCAGCCAAAATGAGCCTCCAAAATAAGATTCATAATGTATATGAACAGAAATGAACAAACAAAAAGACTGACAAAAGTAAATGAGAAAAAAAGAAATAAATGAAATTTAAAAAAGAAATGAAAAGGTCTTTTATCCAGACCTCAATGTGAGACAGGAATCCAGCAGAATCCTAGAGGAGAACATAGGCAGTAATCTCTTCGATATCAGCCACAGCAACTTCTTTCAAGATATGTCTCCAAAGGCAAAGGAAACTAAAGTGAAAATAAACTTTTGGGACTTCATCAAAATCAAAAGCTTCTGCACAGCAAAGGAAACAGTGAAGAAAACAAAGACGCAACCCACGGAATGGGAGAAGATATTTGCAAATGACCGTACAGTGAAAAGGTTGATATCCAGGATCTATAATGAACTCCTCAAACTCAGCAAACACAAAACAGACAATCGTATCAAAAAAATGGGCAGAAGATATGGACAGACACTTCTCCAAGGAATACATACAAATGGCTATCAGACACATGAAAAAGTGTTCATCATCACTAGCCATCAGGGAGATTCAAATTAAAACCACATTGAGATATCACCTTACACCACCAGTTAGAATGGCCAAAATTAGCAAGACAGGAAACAACATGTGTTGGAGGGGATGTGGAGAATGGGGAACCCTCTTCCACTGTTGGTGGGAATGCAAATTGGTGCATCCTCTTTGGAGAACAGTGTGGAGATTTCTCAAGAAATTAAAAATAGAAATTCTCTATGACCCTGCTATTGCACTCCTGGGTATTTACCCCAAAGATACAGATGTAGTGAAAAGAAGGGCCATCTGTACCCCAATGTTTATAGCAGCAATGGCCATGGTCGCCAAACTGTGGAAAGAACCAAGATGTCCTTCAACGAATGAATGGATAAGGAAGATGTGATCCACATACACTATGCCTCTATCAGAAAGGACGAATACCCAACTTTTCTAGCAACATGGACGGGACTGGAAGAGATTATGCTGAGTGAAATAAGTCAAGCAGAGAGAGTCAATTATTATATGGTTTCACTTATTTGTGGAGCATGACAAATATCATGGAGGACATGGGGAAATAGAGAGGAGAAGGGAATTGGGCGAAATTGGAAGGGGAGGTGAACCATGAGAGACTATGGACTCTGAAAAACAATCTGAGGGTTTTGAAGGGGCAAGGGGTGGGAGGTCGGGGTACCAGTTGGTGGGTATTATAGAGGGCACGGATTGCATGGAGCACTGGGTGTGGTACAAAAACAATGAATACTGTTATGCTGAAAATAAATTTAAAAAAATTTAAAAAAAGAAATAAAGAAAAGAAATAAATCCAAAATAAACTCCAAGAATAAGATTTATATAATACCAGAAAGAAAAAAAAAAAAGATACGCAGATACACTGACAGAAGAAAAAGTTGGAAGGTGGTTATAAATCCTCAGTGTGGGTGAGGAATGTTATTTTGGTTCTTCCTGGGTGTATCTTGATATCTTTGTTAAAGATTTCGACTTTCCAGAAATAAAGGGAGATTAGAACTGGTTTATATACAGGGATAGTATTGAATAAGGAAAAAGGGATACCTTGATGCTTATATCTATATGTATATTTTAAAAAGGGAAAAAAAGAAAAGAAAAAGAAAAACACATGTATATGTATGAAAAAAGTTCAAGTTAAAAAGTTATTATGAAATATGTTCGGTTAAACCTCTACTTGTAATGGTGAGTATGTTAAAAATTAAAAAAAAAAACAAATAAAAAAACAACAAGAATCCTGAGAACGAATTTTTAAAAAGTTATATATGAAATTTACAGGTTTTAGTGAAATACCATTAGCTAATATATTGTGTTTTTTCCCCTGATATTGGAGTTTTATAGTTTTTGGAGACCTTATAGTAATTGTTTTCTCATTCTTTTGGCTTGCCTTATGGGGGCCCAAGGTAGGGTGCGTTCAGACCCCAAGGTCACACAGTTTGTGGGAGGCTTCCATTGAGGGATCCTGACCAGAGACCATGCAGTGTTTTCTCAGGCATAGCCTGGAATCATTCAGACCCTTTGGCCAGTGACAGAAAGACACAGTCCTAGAGAGCACCAGCTGGTGCCCACACCACGCTCTCTCACACATGGGCGATAGTGCACACAGACCCCACGGTCCATGCAGGCATGAAGAGTGTGGAAGTCTGTGGACCTAGAGAGCACCAGCAGGGCCCCGCACCAGACTTCTCACATGCGGGCAAGAGTGCACCCAGCCAAGTGGTGGTATTACTTTCCAATGGGGTTGCTTCTCGTGGCTCCCTCCCCCTTCTGCTTATACACTGATATCAGTCTGAACTTTGTTGCACAGGCAGAATTTCTCAAGAATTTTTTTTCTTTCCTCTCAAGGAAGAAATCCAATTCTTCTTCTTCTTCTCTTAAGATTGTATTTGTTTATTTGACAGAGAGAGACCACAAGTAGGCAGAGAGGCAGGCAGAGAGAGAGAGAGGGAAGCAGGTTCCCCGCTGAGCAGAAAGCCCGACATGGGGCTCGATGGACTCATGGGTCCCAGGACTCTGGGACCATGACCTGAGCCAAAGACAGAGGCTTAACTCACTGAGCCACCCAGGTGCCCCCATTTCTTCTTTTTCTTAAGAAATTGCCAATGAAATTATTATTCTAACTCTAAAGTAGCCCAAAGAGAAAATAAGTAAAGCATTTATGTTTCAGTTGAGAACCAAATTGGAAAGGGTTCTACTATTTATAATTTCAATCACTAAATTAACAATAAATGTATAATCTGGTAACATTCCAAAATTCAGATAACATGCCCTTGAAAACCATGATGTTTCCCTGACATTGGGTCTGCAAAAAGCTCTGGAACCATAACTGTTACTATTACACTAGTTATATATAACTTTTTCAACAGGTGATGTCAATGAAAAAGTCAGGATGCTTGTAGGGCAGATTAATTTGGGGTGGAAGGAAAATGCTAAGAGTCAAAAAATGGTGTCTTCTTAGTCATGATTTAACTTCAAATAAAACTTGAAGATAAAATGTGCTTTTAGGGGCACCTGCATGGCTCAGTTAGTTAAACATCTGTCTTTGGCTCAAGTCATGATCCTGGAGTCCCAAGCTGGAGCCCAGTGTCTTGTCAGCCTCCCTACTTGGCGGGGAGTCTGCTTTTGCCCACTCCCCTGCCCCTGCCCCTACTCATTCTCTCTTTCAAAAAAAAAAGTGAAATCTTTAAGATGTCTTTTTAGTTAAGATTTGCCAAAGCAAAACAAATTCTGATCAGTGCAATATTTGATAAGGCTTGCCCTTTCTCCCCTTAATTTTGTCATCCAAAACATTAAAGTCAAAGTGATATTTTTAGGGTCATTGTATGCATCAAATAAAACAATACACATGAAAGCACCTAGCAAGCTCACACACAATAAACTCAAAAAAGAGAACCATTTTTGATGATCTTTTTTTTTTTAATTTTTTACTTTTTATAAACATATATTTTTATCCCCAGGGGTACAGGTCTGTGAATCATCAGGTTTACACACTTCAGAGCACTCACCATAGCACATACCCTCCCCAATGTCCATAATCCCATCCCTATTCTCCCAACCCCCCCCAGCAACCCTCAGTTTGTTTTGTGAGATTAAGAGTCACTTATGGTTTGTCTCCCTCCCAATCCCATCTTGTTTCATTTATTCTTCTCCTACCCCTTAACCCCCCATGTTGCATCTCCACTTCCTCATATCAGGGAGATCATGTGACAGTTGTCTTTCTCTGCTTGACTTATTTCGCTAAGCATGATACCCTCTAGATCCATCCACGTCGTCGCAAATGGCAAGATTTCATTTCTTTTGATGGCTGCAGAGCATTCCATTCTGTATATATACCACATCTTCTTTATCCATTCATCTCTTGATGGACATCTAGGTTCTTTCCACAGTTTGGCTATTGTAGACATTGCTGCTATAAACATTCGGGTGCACGTGCCCCTTTGGATCACTACATTTGTATCTTTAGGGTAAATACCCAGTAGTGCAATTGCTGGGTCATAGGGTAGTTCTATTTTCAACATTTTGAGAAACCTCCATGCTGTTTTCCAGAGTGGTTGCACCAGCTTGCATTCCCACCAACAGTGTAGGAGGGTTTCCCTTTCTCCACATCCTCACCAGCATCTGTCATTTCCTGACTTGTTAATTTTAGCCATTCTGACTGGTGTGAGGAGAAATCTCATTGTGGTTTTGATTTGTATTTCCCTGATGCCGAGTGATATGGAGCACTTTTTCATATATCTGTTGGCCACCTGGATGTTTTCTTTGCAGAAATGTCTGTTCATGGCTTCTGCCCATTTCTTGATTGGATTATTTGTTCTTTGGGTGTTGACTTTGCTAAGCTCTTTATAGATTTTGAACACTTACCCTTTATCTGATATGTTGTTTGCAAATATCTTATCCCATTCTGTCAGTTGACTTTTGGTTTTGTCAACTATTTCCTTTGCTGTGCAAAAGCTTTTGATCTTGATGAAATCCCAATAGTTCAGTTTTGCCCTCGCTTCCCTTGCCTTTGGCGATATTCCTAGGAAGATGTTGCTGTGGCTGAGGTTGAAGAGGTTGCTGCCTGTGTTCTCAAGGGTTTTGATGGATTCCTTTCTCACATTGAGGTCCTTCATCCGTTTTGAGTCTATTTTCATGAGTGGTGTAAGGAAATGGTCCAATTTAATTTTTCTGCATGTGGCTGTCCAATTTTCCCAACACCATTTATTGAAGAGGCTATCCTTTTTCCATTGGACATTCTTTCCTGCTTTGTCAAAGATTAGTTGACCAAAGAGTTGAGGGTCTATTTCTGGGCTCTCTATTCTGTTCCATTGATCTATGTGTCTGTTTTTGTGCCAGTACCATGATGTCTTGATGATGACAGCTTTGTAATAGAGCTTGAAACCCAGAATTGTGATGCCACCAACTTTGGCTTTCTTTTTCAATATTCCTTTGGCTATTCGAGGTCTTTTCTGGTTCCAGATATATTTTAGGATTATTTGTTCCATTTCTTTGAAAAAGATGGATGGTACCTTGACAGGAATTGCATTAAATGTGTAGATTGCTTTAGGCAGCATCGACATTTTCACAATATTTATTCTTCCAATCCAGGAGCATGGAACATTTTTCCATTTCTTTGTGTCTTCCTCAATTTCTTTCATGAGTACTTTATAGTTTTCTGAGTATAGATTCTTTGCCTCTTTGGCTACATTTATTCCTAGGTATCTTATGGTTTTGGGTGCAATTATAAATGGGACTGACTCCTTAATTTCTCTTTCTTCTGTCTTGTTGTTGATGTAGAGAAATGCAACTGATTTCTGTGCATTGATTTTTTTTCGTATCATTTTATTTTTTTATTTATTTTCAGAAAAACAGTATTCATTATTTTTTCACCACACCCAGTGCTCCATGCAATCCGTGCCCTCTATAATACCCACCACCTGGTACCCCACCCTCCCACCCCACCCCCGCCACTTCAAACCCCTCAGATTGTTTGTGCATTGATTTTATATCCTGACACTTTACTGAATTCCTGTACAAGTTCTAGCAGTTTGGGAGTGGAGTCTTTTGGGTTTTCTACATATAGTATCATATCATCTGCGAAGAGTGATAGTTTGACTTATTCTTTGATGATTTGGATGCCTTTAATTTCCTTCTGTTGTCTGATTGCTGAGGCTAAGACTTCTAGTACTATGTTGAATAGCAGTGGTGATAATGGGCATCCCTGCCGTGTTCCTGACCTTAGTGGAAAAGCTTTCAGTTTTCTCCATTGAGAATGATATCTGCAGTGGGTTTTTCATAGATGGCTTTGATAATATCAAGGTATGTGCCCTCTACCCGTACACTTTGAAGAGTATTGATCAGGAAGGGATGCTGTACTTTGTCAAATGCTTTTTCAGCATCTATTGAGAGTATCATATGGTTCTTGTCCTTTCTTTTATTAATGTGTTGTATCACATTGATTGCTTTGCAGATGTTAAACCAACCTTGCAGCCCTGGAATAAATCCCACTTGGTCGTGGTGAATAATCCTTTTAATGTACTGTTGAAACCTATTGGCTAGTATTTTAGTGAGAATTTTCGCATCTGTGTTCATCACGGATATTGGTCTATGCCAACTCTCTTTTTTGATGGTTTTGGGATCAAGGTGATGCTGGCCTCATAAAATGAGTTTGGAAGTTATCCTTCCATTTCTATTTTTTGGAAGAGTTTCAGGACAATAGGAATTAGTTCTTCTTTAAATGTTTGATAGAATTCCCCCAGAAAGCCATCTGGTCCTGGGATTTTGTTTGTTTGGAGATTCTTGATGACGGTTTCAATCTCCTTACTGGTTATGGGTCTGTTCAGGCGTCTATTTCTTCCTGGTTCAGTTGTGGTAGTTTATATGTGTCTAGGAATGCATATATTTCTTCCAGATTGTCAAATTTGTTGGCGTAGAGTTGCTCATAGTATGTTCTTATAATTGTCTATTTCTTTGGTGTTAGCTGTGATCTCTCCTCTTTCACTCATGATTTTATTTATTGGGGTCCTTTCTCTTTTCTTTTTGATAAGTCCATCCAGGGGTTTATCAAACTTATTAATTCTTTCAAAGAACCAGCACCTACTTTAGTTGATTTGTTCTATTGTTTTTTTTGGTTTCTATTTCATTGATTTCTGCTCTGATCTTTATGATTTCTCTTTTCTTGCTGGGTTTAGGGTTTCTTTCTTGTTCTTTCTCCAGCTCCTTTAGGTGTAGGGTTAGGTTGTGTACCTGAGACCTTTCTTGTTTCTTGAGAAAGGCTGGTAACGCTATATATTTTCCTCTCAGGACTGCCTTTGTTGTGTCCCACAGATTTTGAACCATTGTGTTTTCATTATCATTTGTTTCCATGAATTTTTTCAATTCTTCTTTAATTTCCTGGTTGACCCATTCATTCTTTTTTTTTTTTTTCCTATGGGCGACTACAGTCTTTTATTTTATTTGTTTTGTCAGTGTTCCAAGATTCATTATTTATGCACCACACCTAGTGCTCCATGCAATGGGTCACTTCCTTAATACCCACCACCAGACTCACATATTCCCCCAGCTTCCTCCCCTCCAAAACCCTCAGTTTGTTTCCCGGCGTCCACAGCTCCGGGTTTATCTCCGGCTCATAGTTTATCTCCGGCTCCGAATTCCCCCAATTCACTTTCCCTTTCCTTCTCCTAATGTCCTTATGTTATTCCTTATGCTCCACAAGTAAGTGAAACCATATGATAATTGACTCTCTCTGCTTGACTTATTTCACGTCGCATATTCTCCTCCAGTCCCGTCCATATTGATATAAATGTTGGGTATTTAACATTTCTGATAGAGGTGTAATATTTCTTTTTTTTTCAATTTATTTATTTTCAGAAAAACAGTATTCATTATTTTTCACCACACCCAGTGTTCCATGCAATCCGTGCCCTCTATAATAACCACCACCTGGTACCCCAACCTCCGACACCCCTGCCACTTCAAACCCCTCAGATTGTTTTTCAGAGTCCATAGTCTCTCATGATTCACCTCCCCTTCCAATTTACCCCAACTCCCTTCTCCTTTCTAACACCCCTTGTCCTCCATGATATTTGTTATGCTCCACAAATAAGTGAAACCATATGATAATTGACTCTCTCTTCTTGACTTATTTCACTCAGCATAATCTCTTCCAGTCCCGTCCAAGTTGCTACAAAAATTGGGTATTCGTCCTTTCTGATGGAGGCATAATACTCCATAGTGTATATGGACCACATCTTCCTTATCCATTTGTCCGTTGAAGGGCATCTTGGTTCATTCCATAGTTTGGTGACCGTGGCCATTGCTGCTATAAACATTGGGGTACAGATGGCCCCTCTTTTCACTCCATCTGTATCTTTGGGGTAAATACCCAGGAGTGCAATTGCAGGGTCATAGGGAAGTTCTATTTTTAATTTCTTGAGGAATCTCCACACTGTTCTCCAAAGAGGCTGCACCAATTTGCATTCCCACCAACAGTATAAGAGGGTTCATCTTTCTCCACATCCTCTCCAACACATGTTGTTTCCTGTTTTGTTAATTTTGGTCTTTCTAACTGGTGTAAGGTGATATCTCAATGTGGTTTTAATTTGAAACTCCCTGATGGCTAGTGATGATGAACATTTTTTCATGTGTCTGATAGCCATTTGTATGTCTTCATTGGAGAAGTATCTGTTCATATCTTCTTCCCATTTTTTGATATGTTTACCTGTTTCGTGTGTGTTGAGTTAGAGGAGTTCATTATAGATCTTAGATATCAATATTTTGTCTGTACTGTCATTTGCAAATATCTTCTCCCATTCCGTGGGTTGCCTCTTTGTTTTTTTGACTGTTTCCTTTGCTGTGCAGAAGCTTTTGATTTTGATGAAGTCCCAAAAGTTTATTTTCACTTTAGTTTCCTTTGCCTTTGGAGACATATCTTGAAAGAAGTTGCTGTGGCTGATATCGAAGAGATTACTGCCTATGTTCTCCTGTAGGATTCTGATGGATTTCTGTCTCACGGTGAGGTCTTTTATCCATTTTGAGTTTATCTTTGTGCATGGTGTAAGAGCAAGGTCGAGTTTCATTCTTCTACATATCGCTGTCCTGTTTTCCCAGCACATTTATTGAAGAGACTGTCTTTTTTTCCACTGTCTATTTTTTCCAGTTTTGTCGAAGATTAATTGACCATAGAGTTGAGGGTCCATATCTGGGCTCTCTACTCTGTTCCACTGGTCTATGTGTCTGTTTTTATGCCAGTACCATGCTGTCTTGGTGATCACAGCTTTGTAATAAAGCTTGCAATCAGGTAACGTGATGCCCCCAGCTTTATTTTTGTTTTTCAACATTTCGTTAGTGATTCGGGGTCTCTTCTGATTCCATACAAATTTTAGGATTATTTGCTCCAGCTCTTTGAAGAATACTGGTGGAATTTTGATCGGAATGGCATTAAAAGTATATATTGCTCTAGGCAGTATAGACATTTTAACAATGTTTATTCTTCCGATCCAGAGCATGGAATGGTCTTCCATCATTGTGTGTCTTCTTCAATTTCTTTCATGAGTGTTCTGTAGTTCCTCGAGTAGAGATCCTTTACCTCTTTGGTTAGGTTTATTCTCAGGTATCTTATCGTTCTTGGTGCTATAATAAGTGGAATCAATTCTCTAATTTCCCTTTCTGTATTTTCATTGTTACTGTATAAGAAAGCCAATGATTTCTGCACATTGACTTTGTAACCTGCCACGTTGCTGAATTGCTGTATGAGTTCTAGTAGTTTGGTGGTGGAGTCTTTTGGGTTTTCATATAAAGAATCATGTCATCTGCGAAGAGAGGGAGTTTGACTTCTTCATTACCAATTTGGATACCTTTTATTTCTCTTTGGGTTCTTTCCAAATTTCCTGATTTTCTGATTGCTCTTGCTAGGACTTCTAATACTATGTTGAACAAATTCAGAAGGAACTCAAACACCTGGAAGCTAAAGACCACCTTGCTTAAGAATGCAGGATCAACCAGCAGATCAAACAAGAAAGAACTGAAACAATCCATGGAAACCAATGAGAATGAAGACACTTCAGTCCAAAACCTATGGGATACAGCAAAGTCTGTCCTAAGGGGGAAATACATAGCCATCCAAGCCTCCCTCAACAAAATTGAATAATCCGAATACAACAGCTGTCTCTACACCTTAAAGAACTGGAGAATCAAAAACAAATCAAACCAACTCCACACATAAGAAGGGATATCATCAAGATTAGAGCTGAGGACAATGAGGTAGAAACCAGAGATACAGTAGAATGAATCGATGAAACTAGAAGCTGTTTTTTTTGAAAGAATCAATAAGATTGATAAACCATTGGCCACACTAATCCAAAAGAAAATAGAGAAAGCCCAAATTCATAAAATTATGAATGAAAAGGGAGAGATCACAACTAACACCAAGGAAGTAGAAACAATCATCAGAAGTTACTATCAACAGTTATATGCCAATAAGCTTAGCAACCTAGATGAAATGGATGCATTCCTGAAAATATATAAACTACCAAAATTGAACCAGGAAGAAATCGACAACCTGAATAGACCAATATCTAATAACGACATTGAAGCAGTGATCAAAAACCTCCCAAAAAACAAGAGCCCAGGACCTGAAGGATTCCCTGGGGAATCTACCAAACCTTCAAAGCAGAAATAACACCTATTCTTCTGAAGCTGCTTCAAAAAATTGAAGCAGAAGGAAAACTTGCAGACTCTTTCTATGAAGCCAGCATTACCCTGATCCCCAAACCAGGCAAAGACCCTACCAAAAAGGAGAATTTCAGACCAATATCACTGATGAATATGGATGCTAAGATTCTCAACAAGATCCTAGCCAACAGGATCCAACAGCACATTAAAAAGATTATCCACCATGAGCAGGTGGGATTCATCCCTGGGCTACAAGGATGGTTCAACATCCACAAATCAATCAATGTGATACAACAAATTAATATGAGAAGAGAGAAGAACCACATGGTCCTCTCAATTGATGCAGAAAAAGCATCTGACAAAATCCAGCATCCGTTCCTGATTAAACCGCTTCAAAGTATAGGGATAGAGGGAACATTCCTGAACCTCATCAAATCTATCTATGGAAGACCCACAGCAAATATCATCCTCAATGGGAAAAAGCTTACAGCCTTCCCGTTGAGATCAGGAACAAGAGAAGGATGCCCACTTTCACCATTCATTCTTTAGAAGGATGCTGTTTCGTCTCCATGTATTTGGGTTCTTTCCAAATTTCCTCTTGTGATTGAGTTCCAGCTTCAGAGCATTGTGGTCTAAAAATATGTAGGGAATGATCCCAATCCTTTGATACCGGTTGAGACCTGATTTAAAACCGAGGATGTGATCTATTCTGGAGAATGTTCCATGTGCACTAGAGAAGAATGTGTATTCTGTTGCTTTGGGATGAAATGTTCTGAATGTATCTGTGATGTCCATCTGGTCCAGTGTGTCATTTAAGGCCTTTATTTCCTTGTTGATCTTTTGCTTGGATGATCTGTCCATTTCCGTGAGGGGAATGTTAAAGTCCCTTACTATTATTGTATTATTGTTGATGTGTTTCTTTGATTTTGTTATTAATTCATTTATATAGTTGGCTGCTCCCACGTTGAAGGCATAGATATTTAAAATAGTTAGATCTTCTTGTTGGATAGATCCTTTGAGTATGATATAGTGTCCTTCCTCATCTCTTATTATAGTCTTTGGCTTAAAATCTAATTGATCTGATATAAGGATTGCCACTCGTGCTTTCTTCTGACGTCCATTAGCATGGTAAATACTTTTCCACCCCTCACTTTAAATCTGGAGGTGTCTTCGGGTTTAAAATGAGTTTCTTGTAGGCAACATATAGATGGGTTTTGTTTTTTTATCCATTCTGATACCGTGTGTCTTTTGATTGGTGCATTTAGCCCATCAACATTCAGGGTAACTATTGAGAGATATGAATTTAGTGCCATTGTATTGCCTGTAAGGTGGCTGTTACTGTATGTTGTCTCTGATCCTTTATGATCTACAACATTTAGGCTCTCTCTTTGCTTAGAGGACCTCTTTCAATATTTCCTGTAGAGCTGGTTTGGTGTTTGCAAATTCTTTTAGTTTTTGTTTGTCCTGGAAGCTTTTAATCTCTCCTTCTATTTTCAGTGAGAGCCTAGCTGCATATAGTATTCTTGGCTGCATGTTTTTCTCGTTTAATGCTCTGAATATATCATGCCAGCTCTTTCTGGCCTGCCAGGTCTCTGTGGATAAGTCTGCTGTCAATCTAATATTTTTACCATTGTATGTTACAGACTTCTTTTCCCTGGCTGCTTTCAGGATTTTGTCTTTGTCACTAAGACTTGTAAAATTTACTATTAGGTGACGGGGTGTGGACCTATTCTTATAGATTTTGAGGAGGGTTCTCTGCACCTCCTGGATTTTGATGCTTGCTCCCTTTGCCATATTGGGGAAATTCTCTCCAATAATTCTCTCCAGTATACCTTCTGCTCCCCTCTCTCTTTCTTCTTCTTCTGGAATCCCAATTATTCTAATGTTGTTTCATCTTATGTTCTCACTTATCTCTCCAATTCTCCTCTCATGTTCCAGTAGCTGTTTGTCCCTCTTTTGCTCAGCTTCTTTATTCTCTGCCATTTGGTCTTCTATATCGCCAATTCTTTCTTCTGCCTCATTTATCCTAGCAGTGACAACGTCCATTTTTTATTGCACCTCATTAATAACTTTCTTTATTTCAACTTGGTTAGGTTTTAGTTCTTTTATTTCTCCAGAGAGGGCCTTTATATCTCCCAAGAGGGTTTCTCTAATATCTTCCATGCCTTTTTCGAGCCCGGCTAGAACCTTGAGAATCGTCATTCTGAACTCTAGATCTGACATATTACCAATGTCTGTATTGATTAGGTCCCTAGCCTTCGGTACTGTCTCTTTTTCTTTTCTTTCTTTCTTTCTTTCTTTTTTTTTGTGGTGAATTCTTCCACCTTCTCATTTTGTCCAGATAAGAGTATATGAAGGAGCAAGTAAGATACTAAAAGGGTGGCAACAACCCCAGGAAAATATGCTTTAACCAAATCAGAAGAGATCCCAAATCGTGAGGAGGAGAAAGGGGATAAAAAGAGGTTCAGAAAGAGAAAGAGAAAAGAGAAAACAAAAACAAAAGAAAAGAAAAAATTGAAAAACGAAAACGAATAAAGAAAAAGTATAAAAAAGAGAAAAATATATATATTAGATAAACTAGTTAAACAACATTAAAAAAGAGAAGGGTAAAAGTTAAAAATATGTAGCAGAAGAAGAAAAAAATTGAAAAAGAAAAAAAATTAAATTAACTGCAAGACTAAAGATTCATGGGGAGAAAGCCATGAGTTCCGTGCTTTGATTTCTCCTTCTCTGGAATTCCGCTGGTCTCCTTGATATTGAAACTGCACTCTTTGTTCGGTGAACTTGGTCCTGGCTGGATTTCTTGTTGATCTTCTGAGGGAGGGGCCTGTTGTAGTAATTCTCAAGTGTCTTTGCCCTAGGCGGAATTGCACCTCCCTTACCAGGGGTGGGGCTGAGTAATCCGCTCGGGTTTGCTTTCGGGAGCTTTTGTTCCCTGAGCTCATTCTGTAGAGTTTCGGAGGACGGGAATACAAATGGCGGCCTCCTGGTCTCCGGCCTGGAGGAGCTGAGAGCTCGGGGCCCACTCCTCAGTGCGCCCTCAGAGAACAGCGCCCATTTACTCCCGTCTCCCTGGCCTCTGGCCACGCTCCGAGTGCACCGAGCCTGCGACCAGTTCAAGGTAATGCCGAGCTGAGAGCTCACTCCTCGGCTCTGTCTCTGTAGCCAGCTTCCCCGGTCTAATACCTGCAAGCTCTGCGACACTCAGACACCCCCAATCCTTCTGTGACCCTGCGGGACCTGAGGCCATGCTGACCCCACGTGGGCTTCACCCAGGTTTAGCCTCTAGAGCGATGTCCCTCAGCGGAACAGACTTTTCAAAGTCCTGATTTTGTGCTCCGTTGCTCCGCCACTTGCCGGGAGCCGGCCCCTCCCCCCCACGGTCTACCTTCCCGTCGCTTTGGATTCACTTCTCCGCCAGTCCTACCTTTCAGAAAGTGGTTGATTTTCTGTTTCTAGAATTGCTGTTGTTCTTCTCTCTGATCTGCCGTTGGATTTGTAGGTGTTTGCAATCTTTAGATAAGCTATCTAGCTGATCTCCTGCTAGCTGAAGTAGTCTCAGCCTGCAACTTCTCTGCCATCTTGACTCCTCCCCATTTTTGATGATCTTACTCGATCAGGAAATAAGAACAATTATACACCTTTCAGGGATGTTTTACTCAGGCTTCAAATTCCCTCTCATTTCAATCTTGCTCTACTCAAAGTATAAATCATAAACTATAAGATGAAGGCAACAAAATGCCGTTCATTTCTTGGCGCCACATTGCAGCTCTACACAAAATAATAATTCAGCTGCTGAGGTTTTAATATGGTCCGGGGTTTCTCAAATTTAGAATTTATACATCACTGTAAGGTGAAATTTCAAATGAACATTGGGTGAGTCTAATGTGTCTATTTTTCCATTGTACACAGGAATGTACTCCTTACCATTGGTAAATGCTGCTCAGCAAACATTACTACAGTTCTACTATGTGCCAGGTGTGGGAGGGATGCAGGATGAACTACTGTCCCAAAGAGGATCACTACAATAAGGTCAATATACTTTTCCTAACCACTCAAGGTTATTTGTGATTCAGGCATGGTATCCCAAATTAACCTCATTGGTGCAGACTCTGGTCATATTTAGAAAGTGTGTGCAGATGGCTGAATGTTCCCTGGCCAGGCAGTGGATCAGTACCTCACCAGACTCAGAAGTCAACTCCTGAGCTTTAACATCACAGATTAAGGCTCCAGAGAGCCCATGAGAGGCAATTTTTGTTTGTACTTTTCCCTGTTCTTAATGAGCAATTTTTCAGCAGTGGGTGGAAAGCACATAACAAGACCTGTGAAAAGCTTTCTATATAGAAATCTAAAATTTTAAAGTCAGTATTCATCTTCGTGGGTCTGTTAAAAAGAAAGCCATAGAGATGCCTGGGTGTCTCCATTGGTTAAGTGTCTGCCTTATGCTCAGGTCATGATCTGAATGTCCTGGGATCAAGTCACACTTAAGGATCCCGGATCTTCTCCCTCTGCCTGCTGCTCCTCTGCATCAGGCAGAGGGAGAAGATCTGTGTTCTCTGTCTCTGTCTCTCTCTCTGACAAAATAAAATAAAATAAAATAAAATATTAAAAAAAAAAACCCTACAGACCCAAAATGGCAACCTTTACCTTAAGGCGCAGGTCACTAAACCAAAACTTACTATCTAACTCAAGTACAATTTCAACCCCCAGAAGAGACGTTGAAGCAGTGAACATGGGAGTTTCCCGTTCAGCCCCAGGAAGATTCCTGATTGATCCTTCCCATTCCTCTTAGGAGGGAAATAATATCTAATACAATGGATTTTTAAAAAAGATTTTACCCATTTATTTGACAGCAGAGACTGCAAGTAGGCAGAGAGGCAGATGGCGGGGGCAGGGGGCGGGCTTCCTGCTGAACATAGAGCCCAATATGGGGCTCCATCCCAGGACCCTGAGATCATGACCTGAGCCAAAGGCAGAGGCTTAACCCACTGAGCCACCCAGACATCCCACAATGGACTTTTTGTTACTGATTTTCTTTTTTCTTCTTTTCCTTTGCTCTAATCCTTTGGAGCTCACCTATACTTGCAAGGTGGGATGATGCTCACTCATGAATTGATTGATTAATACAGCCTTTGCATCTTTAACATTTACTTGGTTGAATTTTTGTTAATTAGTAAATTTGGTGGCAGCAATGGGATCAGAAGTGGACTTCCACGGACATTCAGACACAAGGAGAAACAGGTGTGGGATCCTTGAGTCCTTTGTGTTTCCTGTCTTTCCTGCTGTTTTCAAGTCCTCTTGGTTATGAGCTCCCCTTTCTTTCTATTCAGGCTCCTGATCTAATTGGCTTCCAGGTCAGCAAGGGCCAGCCAAGGGTAATGCCCAGAGACCTGCTGAGCTGGCGTGTTTGTCTAGAGCTCTATTGAGCTCGCATATTTGCCGAACCCAGTTGAACTGGCAGAAACATCTGCCCCGAGCCAAGCCACTAAGCTTTCAGATCCCAGTTCCCTGGGTATAACCCAAGCATGGTTCCAGGGAGAATTGTTGGTGCACACAGAGCCTTCCTCGTCCAGAACACAGTAGTAGTATCTTTACTGCCCATAACCAAGGTGTACATTGTTCTTTTTCTTGTTTTGTTTGTAGATAAAGACTACTCCTAATAGGGATCTCAGAGGCAGAATAACCTACAAAAATTGGAAGGCATTGGTCAAGCATTCAGAAGCTATTTGAGCCCTTGCCACCCCAAGAACACCCCTTGATAATATAAGTTGGCCAGGGTGTGGGTAGGCAGGACAATAAGTCAGCCATTAACTTCAAGAAAACTTGTGTACTTAGAGCTAACACTGTAACACACACACAATCCCCAACTCCAGGACACATCCCTGCAAGGTGTTAGCTCTGCTCAGAGAAGTCTTAGCTCCTAGGATCCTTCAATTCTGATGAGTCAAGCTCACCACCTTCTAGTATACCTGCTTATTGTACAACTAACAGCTATTGTCCCAAATGTTACAGATATCTAGCAAAAATGGCAAGATCTTACTAAACTTGTTTTGTGTCCTAAGGAGCTGGCTTGGTAACTGTCAGGTTGGAGATCCAAAAATAAGCCCTGACAGAAATGTGAACTACAACTTATTTGTCGATATATGGCTGGGCAGAAATGGATGTTAATTTCATTAGTGGCTAGTTTCCTACCTTTCTGCTGCCAGCCCTCAGGACAATTAGAACCTAGAAATACAATGTCCAAAATTGGGAACTTTTCAATTAGATAAGATCACTTAAGAAATACACTTCGAAGCAAGCAATTAAGCAGACTAAGACACCTCTGTTAATTGGCAAGCAGAAGTATCTAAAATGTTTCAAAATTCCAAAGTCATTGAAACATTCATTATAAAAGTTTAATGAAAAATTAAAGGTTGGAGAAGTACCTAAAATGGAAAAACCTATAGAAGACTGACATAACTCCTTATGCTCCTCTTTTTGCTCCTTTGAGCACTCATTCTAGTCTGAATTGTTTTTCCACTCTGCAGACTACACAGCCATAAACAGATGTCTGCCATGGTCAAGGCCTTAGACATACCACAGTATCTACCTTCATGGGAGGGACCCCAAATGAGCTCCTCCCAAAGCTGATGAAACTGGATGGTTTCTGGCAAGCTACTATATAGGTGTAATACTATACCCTCAAACAGCCAAGTGGAAATTCTAGTAAAGTCCAGGGCCTGCAGAAGGGGTCCTGCAAAAACTGGCACTGTAGAGGGATGGGTACAAACCCTTAGCAGAATTAGCCCCTTCCAGATCTCTCTGTCTGCAGTGCTTGATCCAGAGAGGATAATAAAATTTCACATTATCTCATCCTTCCAAGTCCAGACCCATTCCTATGGATCCCTTCTCTCACAGAGATAGGCTATTGCCTTCTTGCTGGTGGCATCCTGCGTAGTTGTTCTTAGCTTTCTGCCTGCTGGGAAACTGCGGCTGGTTGTCTCCTTTCTTTGGCTCTCACGGTGAGTGACTCTGGATCTTGGGAGAGAGTATCGTTGCACCTTCTTTGGGAACCCATCTTATACCAAGGCGGTGTTATTCCATACTGCCAGAAATCCTTAAAATTCAACTTACGCACCCAGAGGGAAGGAAGCAAATTGAAGCTCATATGCGGGATAGGTTGGATCAACAACATAGGGTGTCATTTCATGTAAACACAAATCTGTGAGTCATTGAGAGCAACTGTCCTCACAAATCTGAACAGAACTGTAGAAGTTCTGTAAACTGTAATAAATATGTAAAAAAAAAAACTGTAAAAATTGCGTTCCAAGAGTCATGCCTTTGGCTGAACTTACTTCCCTGGTTAGGGATAAACGTAGATGGAGTATGACTGAGACATTTTCCTTCATTCTTGAAATTGTTGCAGAACCCCTTGCCAAACCAATGTCTGCCCAACAAGAATCCTTACACTCTGGCCAAGGGAGTTCTTGAAAATAAGATAGCCCTTGGTTATCTCTTAGCTGAGCAAGGCTGGGTCTGTGCTGTAGACAACAACATGTGCTAAACCCCGATGAACAGTTCTGGGGGAAGTTGAAGCCCAATAACATCAGATTACTGAGGAAGCCACGTGGATTAAAAGAGTGACTCCTTCAGCAGGGCTTTCTTGCTCATTTGTTTTTAATTGCTTTGAGTCTTGGAGTACATAGCCTCAAATTGCTCTCCAAACATTGAGAGTTATCTTGTCTATCATAATTAATATAATCTGTGTGGTGCTTTATGTTTTCTCAAACGCTCTAAGTGCAAAAGCAGAGACACTAACCTGCATACTAACGATCTTTCTAAGACTGGAACATCAGGAAAAAAAAAAAGAAGAAGAAGAAGAAGAAGAGCATGACCAACTCAAAAACGGTAAGACTGCAGTGGTGACCTGTGAACATCCCAAGGGTTAATCAGAAAGGTCAAGAACTCTGAATACTATACTGAGGAGCAACAAGTACTGAGCATTTCATAGCAGTTGCTGAGAGTGATGTTAATGCCTTCAATTTAGATCTCTCAGTTAAGCTGAGAGTCTGACCAAAAGGTGGGGTTATTGAAAAGGAAAACCACAGGCTCAAAATGCCCTCACATGGCTCAAGGCCCTAAGTTGGTAAGTTAAGACTTTTTTTTTAGGATTTCATTTATTTATTTGACAGAGATCACAAGTAGGCAGAGAGAGGGAGAAGCAGGCTCCCTGCTGAGCAGAGAGCCCTATGCGGGGCTCGATCCCAGGACCCTGAGATCATGACCCGAGCTGAAGACAGAGGCTCAATCTACTGAGCCACCCAGGCGCCCTGGTAAGTTAAGACTTAAAAACAACCCACCTGTGGTTTCAAGATCCAGAACTATATAACCTTTAGCCAGCCCAGGTGGTTTGGCTAGCTTGTCAGCGCTAGGAATTCTACTGATTGACCCTCTTTGTTTTCCTTACTTTGTTTCCCTTAGGAGGGTGATCTTGCCTAAAACAATGAATTCTTGGCTGATTATGTTTTATTTTCTCCCTTGCTGTCTTAATTTTAAGATTTATTTATTTGTGGGGCGGTCAGAGGGAGAGGGAGAGCAAAACACAAACAGGTTCTGTGCTGAGCATAGATCCCTGTGAAGGGCTGGATCCCAAGACCTTCAGATCAGGACCTGAGCCAAAGCCAAGTGTGTGACACTTAACTGACTTTATCACCCATGCACTCCCTCTCACAGGCTATCTTGGAAGTCTTTTCTTTCTTGTGGCCATTTGGAGTGCCCCTCTATCTACTGGATAGGATACTATCCAAGCCATTAGTAGATCGATTAATACAGCCCATTAGGTCTTAAAATTTACTGGGCTTGATTTGTCTTATTTCACAGATTCTTATTTTGTGCATTTACCTTTGTTTACCTTTTATATACCATATACCTTTTCTTTCACCTGGACTGTGATGAAGATCCCATGAAATTATGTGAGTGAAAATGCTTGCTTATGGAAAATATAACAAGGGTGAATTTATTCATATACTTATATTAATGTACATCTTATCCTAAAAGTAACACAAGTATGATCACAGAGTCAGCCCCAAGGATTCAGTTCTACTGCTAACAGAGAGTGAAAGACCCCCTCTCCCCTTACTAAAGGCTTGTTTAAGTAACCTGATGTCCCCATAGCACCCCTTCTCCCCCTTGCTGAAGGCTTGATTGTTCCCATAGCTGAATGACAACATATATCCTGAACAAGCAGAATGTCTGTGATCAGCCGGTCTGTCAAAAGAAAAGACAAATGAAAAGTAAAATGTAACTGGGACTTTCCAGAGTGCTGACCCAAGGAACCACCAGAACGCCCTGACCCCAACGCCCAATCATGCCTGAATCAAATTAATCAATTAGACCTGTAACCATGCATATCTGCTTCTGTAGGATCGCTTCCCGCCACCGCCTCCCGCCAGAACAAACCATTATGTCCTTGCCTTGAACACAGTGCCTGACAATGCTTAATTTAGGTTAACCAATCAGATCCCGGTAACCAAGCATCTGCTTCTGTAAACTCGCTTCCCGCCACCCCAACCTTGCCCTATATAATCTGCTCCCCAACTTAGCCCAGCGCGCTCAGCCCACAAAGGCTGATGCATCCGCAGGCGCCTGTGTAACCAATAAACCTCTTGCAACTTGCATCCAGTGGAGGCTTGGTGTCTGCTTCTTGGGTGCGCACCGAGGGTCTTTCATTTGGAGGTCCCACCGAGATCTCTTGGAATCCCACCCAAGACCCCGGCCAATCCCCACCGGGAGGTAAGCTGGCCAGCATCTGTGTCTCTGTCTCTCTGTTTGTCTGTTTTTATGTTCTCGCACTGCAACCTTTCAGCAACTACGTAGTTGATCTGTGTTTGTGGGCAGCTGGAGAAGGAGTTGACGAACTTGGACTTCTCCCCTGCCACCCCGGGGGACGCCTTGGGGGTCTGTGAGTTAGGAGGAAACCTCTGTGCTCCTCCTGACCGTCTGTGAGTCAGGAAGGATCCTCCTGACCGTCTGAATCAGTTAGCTGTTTTTGTCTCCTATGTCTAATGTCTAAATTGTCCTATTAATGTCTTTAAATGTGGTTATATGTTCCTTACACTGGTCATAAAGGTTACATTTTGTTTAAAGGGAGGGTGTCTAACCTGTTTGAATCTGAGGAATGCCTGACTGTATGAATGTTTGTGTGGCTCCACCGCCTTCAGCTACGGAGTCTGAGTGGGCTGCACCCTGAGTCTCGCGGAGCGTCATACGGCATAACAGTCATCTACTCCATGGAGTAGCCTGGTCCGGGGTTTATACGGATAGACCTTAGCTAAGACGCTCCTAAGTTCCCGCGAGGGACGCGAGCAGGACAGCATCTGAAAGGTCCCCCTCCCCTTGTCTGCAACATCGTACATATTGGGAGGGAATATAAGAGATAGGTATTAAGAGCTAAAACCAGATTCAATGAGTCAGCTAGTAAATTTCCTCCTGACATATTGGATGATAATTATGTAAATAAGCCTTCTTTTAGTAATCCCAGGTTGCTGGGCCATCCCTAGCAAAGGGGACTCTGACTTTATTTCTCTCTGCTTCTCCTAATAGATGTGGGAGCTTCTCCCTTACTCACTTCCTGTGTTGATGGCTATAACTGGAGCCAACTGGGGTTGGTCTGACTCGAGACAGAGACTATAGGGAATATTCCCAAGCAGCTGGCAAAATTCTTTGTTTCGGGGAGGTTTCCCTGTGTTCTCTGGCCTGACTTGGACTGCCTAACCCCTCCCCCCTGGCTAATGAAAAAGCATGGCATCTGCTCCTCTGTTGGGGCTTAGGAGCTCCAAAACTGGGAATCCTTTCTCTGCCTCCTGGCAGCACTTTGTTTCTTCTGTTTCCCTCTTCTCCTATTTCTATACCAACGTGTGTGCAGCCTGCATGACTGGCCTCTAGATCCTGCACCACAGCTCCTTCTCTCTTCACTGTCAAGGAGCAAGAAGAGCACCCCCTGGACCTAACACCCCCTCACTCCAGATCTTCCCAACCATGTCTCAGGTAAACATTCAAAGTGGAGTGGGTCCAGATGGAACGTAAATCAATGTTGGAACTAGGTTAAGTTTGTTGATTTAATTAAAATAAGACCTGTCTTTTAAGTTATCAGCAGTAAATGTGAAACTTCGAAGTTTACTGAAGGTCAAATAAACTCATGTTATTTATTAAAATTTGTTAGCAAAGAAATGACTAAACTGATGGTTAATTGTCTGTCTCACAGTTCTAATGGGTAATTGCTGAAGTAGCTTTCAAAGTCTTTGGTAACCTGAAAGTTTTAAAGTTTTGCTTGGATGACAAATGGAATTAAATTATGGACATCTAGGTCTTAACCAAGCAGGATAAAATGCTAGGTCATTAATTACTGGATATAGGTTTGTGCTTTTGACTTCTTACTGCAAAGAAACTAAGAGTATTTAAATCTGTTGGTAAACTTGTTTGCCACTTAACTGATTCATAAATTTACCACCTGAAGAATTCTGTTGTAACAGTTCACAATTGGTTGATACTTAGTCTTCACTAAAGATTAAGGGGTTTCTAAGAGTATCAAATTCTGCTTAGTGTAACTAAGACTGATGGAAATAAGGGAAACTCTATAGAAAAATAGATAATAAGTAAGAAAGATTTAAGGAATGGGAATACATTTTGTTAAAGGTAAAGGAAGGTAATTTTATCCTAAATGAGATAGTTACTTGGAAAGAAATGGCTTAGGACAAGATCTGAATGCAAAGAAAAGTTATAAAGGGTTTATGAAGGGTCTTTCTAAAATTCTCTGTTCAAAGGATAAAATTTTCTTAGATTAATTGATCTCCTGTTATGAGAATGTAAATGATTTTCTCTTTGCCTGCCCAGAAAACCAGTTTCTATGCTTTGTTTTATCAGGTATTTAACATCCCTATTATATTTAGGCATGTGCTTCAAAACTTTCTAAGATCTTAGCAAACGTTGACAAGATTTAAATTGTAAATCTCTCTGACTCAGGCTTTTCCCTGATATATGAAGTTGCTCATGAAATACTACTGAACCGATGATAAACCTTGGATTACATTTGGGAAAATACTATAACTATTCTAGAGATTCTACGCACTTCCTAAAGTTTTAATGTTTTGAGAGATCATCGCTTGATACTGTAATTATGGAAATGTTATGTATCACAAAAATAACCTGATTTCCTTGCAGCTAAATTGTAAACTCCCGTGTCTCTTTAGCTTTAACCATATCCATTCTGAGTTTTGTCATTTATAATTGTTTTAATTCTCTTGTAAAATGAGTTTTATCTTCAAGGAGATTCCTATAAAGGACTTTCAGGACAAATACAGATATTTGATATACTTGAAAATCCTAAAACTGAAATGGGTAAAAATTTCCAAAACTGACTAAAGCCGCATTCACCAGATTTGGTAACACGGGACTAAATAAACTAAAAAAATTATAATGTTATATCTCTTAATGTTTTGTCTTACTTTAAACATTGCTGGTTATCTCTAATGTTTGCTCTTCCAGACTAGGGATACTTCCTCATAGTTATCTGTAACTTATAGAGATGTAAAAGTGCTCATTTATAAAAGAGCTCAAAGCATTCAAACTTTTCTCTCTATCTGAACCCTCTGAAACCAAAAGGTCTCAGTAAGTAAGCATTCTTCCATGGCAATCAGTCATTTGCATAAGTTCAATAAGAATCTGTTCTCCTTGTAACAGGAAAGAATTGGAAACACGGGTTATTTTACCAAGGCTTTGACTGGAATGTCATATTTAAAAAGACTCGGATATGACCAGACAGTTTAAAGGAACTAAGGTTGATTTTATAAAACCTGGAGCGATAAAGCCCCTTGGGACTGTTGGCCTGATACCTTGCTTACAGAGTTCCCAGCAGCCTCACCAGGTGAGTAAAGAATGTCACTCCTTGGTAGGTGCGGTCTCAGAAGAGGAATTCGCCCACTGAGAAATTCGCCCAAATCGACAGGTATTGCAGGCATGCCTGATGGCCAGTACAGGGCTTGGCTTCTGGCCCGGAGAGGCTACTAAAAGTTCAACCTAGAGATTCCTTATTAAAAGTTCCAGCAAAGCAGATGCTAAAAGATCTATTGATCACACTCATTGTTCTTGCTGAGCTTATGTAAATAATAGGCCAAGTTTGTTAAAACTGAACTTGTTTCACAAGTAAATTAGTCCTGATTTGGCTATCTCTAAATGAGGGTTATTTTAGAGGGATAAATTCTGTTTTAATAACACACCTTTATGGATGTTAAATTCTAGATTTGATTGTCTTTAAATGTTTGTTTACCTAAGCTAAACAATTTGAGATAAACTTCAGAGAACTTGTACAATAGCTTCTTTAGTCAATCTTATTATTTTGTGGGGATATTATCAGACCCCACAGCACATGATTAAACAACTGGAATAATGAAATTGCCTAAAAGCCAGGATACCGCACTCTTCTCCCACTTGACAATGATCCTCTGTAATCAGGATATTGTTAAGGTTGGACCACTCAAAGGTCTTCTTATTGGTTTCATCCCTTAGTCATATTTATCTAGAGGCCACCTCCGTTGAGATGCAATTGCAAACAGATGCTTTAGCAAAACCTAAAACAGCCCTCATAAAAGAGCCTCAAAGCTCACTATGGAAAAAAAAAAAAACTCACTATGGGACAGTCCCTAACTGTAATAATGTCACATCAGGTCAAGATTTGTCTTAGTAGCCAAAGGCCACCAATGGATGATGGAGGCCGACTTATTAAATACTGGGCTACACTAATAGAGATGCCAGAAATAAAATTCAAAATTTGTCAAACTTTAAACCTAGTTACCTGTATGCCTGAACCTGACCACTGTACTTCTTTCTCTATAGAGCAAAAATGTTCAGAGATTATTAATCTAGCTTATTCTATATGGCCAGGTTTAAGATGCCCCTGTTAAAATTACGAATGACAGTTGGTTTTCTGATGAAAACAGTTTTCATAGAAAGAAGAAGAAAAGTTGGGTGTGCCATAGTGCTCACTAGCACTTTGCAATTGCCAAAGCCTAAGAATTAACATTTATACTGACTCCAAATATGCCTTCCTGGTACCACATGCCCATGGAGCTATTTGGAAGGAAAGGGGATTTTCCTGGAATCATGGGCGCATTACTAAAACCATTACAACTCCTGCTAATCTCCCCAACTTAAAACAGAGATGAACACGATCTGTTTTTAAATGGTATGATCACTTAGCATCCATTTTTGTTCCATCTGCGGGACTAGGGGATGTCATGTGGCATGTAGAAGTCCTTAATAAATATACTACAAAGGCACTCAATAATTCACTAAATAGCATCTCCCAGCTTAATACCGAAGTGTCACAGATACGCAAGGCAGTCCTACAAAATAGGATGGCCTTAGATGTCCTGACAGCAGCCCAGGGTAGCACATGTGCAATTATCAAGACAGAATGTTGTGTGTACATCCCAGACTATCACAAAAATGTCACAGGACTAATAGAAGATATGAATACCCAAATTAAGGCCCTACAAGATCCTTCTCTCTCTCTCAGTAAATGGTTAAGTTCCTGGTTTAAAGGAGGACTAAGGCCGAATCTCCTTTTCGGGCTTCTCATTCTTATCGCTTTATTAACCTTAATATGTTGCTTTGTTCCATGTTTCTCTACTTGGTGCCGAGACTCCATTGCTACAATGACTACACCATGACAGACGATCCTTGTCATGCGCAAGGACACCTCTTTACTGTCAGTGCTGGATTCAACTGCCTCCACCTTTCAAAACTCCCTTATACATTCCTACCCTGATCAATATTGACCCCAGTAGGTAGGGACAGCTCTACGCCCCTATTCAGCACGAAGAAGTTATAGAAGATGAGACCTTCCACCTTCAACCACCTTGAAAATGTAAGGGTCAAGGTTGTTCAGGGAGGAATAAAGGAGCAGGAGGCTGCTGAGGACAAAGCAAAAGCTGGCGCCTTGCACCCCCCCTTCACCCTTTCCACTCCATATGTGTAGCATTCCGCAGGCACCCCTGACTGCCATAAAATGATAAATAGTTGACTTGCTGAGATCACAATCCTGCAAGACAGGAGCCTCCCTTGGTTTACAAATGTCCTTGAGATTACAACAAAGAAGTTACCTTATCAATAACCCAATTTTCAATCGGCCCTTGTATCTTAAATAAACTCTTACAGTTTATAAAAGATCGCTTGTCAGTAATCCGGACAATGGTACTGACACAGCAATACCAACTAATTAAACAGACCAGCTCTCAAACTGACTTGCTTCATAAACAAAGCGAATGGATATAGGATTCTATCCATGATAAAGAAAAAGGGGGGAATGAAAGACCCCCTCTCCCCTTACTAAAGGCTTGTTTAAGTAACCTGATGTCCCCACAGCACCCCCTCTCCCCCTTGCTGAAGGCTTGATTGTTCCCATAGCTGAATGACAACATATATCCTGCACAAGCAGAATGTCTGTGATCAGCCGGTCTGTCAAAAGAAAAGACAAATGAAAAGTAAAATGTAACTGGGACTTTCCAGAGTGCTGACCCAAGGAACCACCAGAACGCCCTGACCCCAACGCCCAATCATGCCTGAATCAAATTAATCAATTAGACTCCTGTAACCATGCATATCTGCTTCTGTAGGATCGCTTCCCGCCACCGCCTCCCGCCAGAACAAACCATTATGTCCTTGCCTTGAACACAGTGCCTGACAATGCTTAATTTAGGTTAACCAATCAGATCCCGGTAACCAAGCATCTGCTTCTGTAAACTCGCTTCCCGCCACCCCAACCTTGCCCTATATAATCTGCTCCCCAACTTAGCCCAGCGCGCTCAGCCCACAAAGGCTGATGCATCCGCAGGCGCCTGTGTAACCAATAAACCTCTTGCAACTTGCATCCAGTGGAGGCTTGGTGTCTGCTTCTTGGGTGCGCATCGAGGGTCTTTCAAGAGCAAATTATAAATTTAATATAACCACCGGCCTAAGTGTGCTGTTAAAATTGTGATTTTTCTGGTGATCAGAGGAAAGTAAAATGGAGAGTTAAGTTCCCCAGTGAGCATTATGGTAAGGGATAAGTTCTTGTTTATGATGTATTTCACTTGACATTTATTTCTCAATGAGTATCTCCCAAGGTCTTCTCATACAACAAAGCTAATGAGGGCATTTCTGTTCATGCAATTCTACAGTGGACATCTAGTGCTGGTTCTTGGGAGCTTTTTTTCCTTTTAGTTTTTGAGAAAAGCTTGTTCATATGGATGTACACTATGCATGAAATCCCAGAACAGTGAGTGATTTTGAAGACAAATAAAACTCATCTTTTCCATGATTTTGACCAGCCTTGGTTGAGAAAGAGCACTTAGACACATATACACATTTTATTATGCAAACTGTTTCCTTAATGTCTGTATGTTAATTGATGCATGATGTTAAAGGTTTTTATTTATCTTTTTTTACAGTTTATATTTTCATTCCAGTTAGTTAACTTAAGATTATATTATTTTCAGGTGCACAATATGATGCATAAAGTCACTGTATGGAAAGGAAGGAGACATTGAAAGCACTTTAAATTTAGCTTTTTAGGCTATTTTAACACTTAACATAATTATGCTAACATTTTCCTTCTTGGGATTTACTCCTGTGCCTATACCTCAAACCCACTTCCAGAACACACCTGCCGCCAGCCCCTATGCAGAAATTCTCTTAGGGCCATCTCTCACTGATGACGTCCAGGGCGTGCCAGGGACGTCCGAGCAGCCAGGCAGCCGCTGGGCAGCGGTAGAGTGGTAAGGAGGGCCTGTGTGGGGGAGGCAACAGTGGCAGGGTGGGAAGCAGCAGTGGGAAGGGGTGGCAGAAACCAGAGGGGTTGCAGTGGGGCAGTAGGGGCGACAGGGTGGGGCAGCGGGGAAGCAATGGCTCGGTGTGGTGGGCCGGTGGGCAGCGGCTGGGGTGAAGGGGTGGGGAGGTGGGGAGGCCATCACTAATACAGAGGATAGAGGTGGGATGTACCTGGGCCTCAAGGGGGCGAGGGAATGAGGCGGCCCAAGGGAGGCATGGCGGCTGAGGCAAGGATTTGGCGGGGTAGCCAGGCAGTAGCAGCGGGGGACGGGAGGTGGGAACAGTGGGGTGGGAGCCCTTGAAAATGGGGAGGGCAGCAGGCAGGGAAGCACTTGGGGTGGGGAGGGATGCTAGGCAGTAGCTTGCGGTTAGGAGAGAGGACCTGTGAGGGGGATGGAGGCGAGTCCACGCCTGGTGTGGTGAGCAGGACAACAGGGCATGGAGGGGGGCAGGGCTTCGAAGCCAGTGCAAGGGCAGCGTGTGGACCTGGGGCAGCAGCCGATGGGAACTGAGGTGGCGGTAAGGGTCACAGGGGCAGAGAAGTGGCGGGGGTAAGGGTTTGTTGGGGCCACATGGAAGGCAGGGTGTGCAGTCCAGCCAGGTAGCAGTGGAGGGCGGGTGCAGCATGGCAGCAGCAACAGGGCAGGGCAGCAGGAAGCAATGTCACTGGGTGGCAGTCACAGCGATGTTGGGGAGGTGCAGTGGGGTGGCAGTGGCGTTGGCGGGGCATAGTGGGTCAGCAGCAGAGTAGGGGGGTGAAGCAGGATGGTATTGGGGTGGGGGCTAATGGGGGGGTGGGCAGGATCAGCGGGGTGTCGGTCTCATGGTAGTGGGGCAAGGCAGCGGCAGCAGGGCAACCAAGGAAGGGGCGGTGGCCTTGGAAACCCTGGCAGCAGCACAGGCCAACGGGTGGCGGGGCGGGGCGGGGATGGGGGCGGGGGCAGGGCGGCAAGAAGGGGCAACGTGGGCAGTAGCTTGGGGAGGGCTGCAGTGGCGCTGGGCGGATGTGCAGCAGGACAGCAGGTCCCTGGGAGGCGGTAGCTGTGGGGGGCGGGCCTTGGCAGCAGGAATCAAGGGCAACTCAGTGGGGCAATGGGGCTGTCATGGCATGGGGTGGTAGGTGGGGCCCTGTGGCTGCCCACGCTGGAGGAGGTGGCAGCCAGGTGATGACCCTATGGTAGGGGGTTGGGACCAGTGGGAGAGGGAGCAGAGGTCACCAGAGCCAGGTGAGGGGACAACTGGGCAGTAGTGGCACAGGGAGCGGTGGCGGGCCATGGTGGGGGAGCTGTGTGACAGCCAAGTGGGGTAGCTCTGCGGCGACTGTGAGGGGGGTATGGAATCTAGGCAGCAGCAACCGGGAGTGGGGTGGGATCAGCCCAGAGGCAGTGGCTCAGCAGCTGCATCAGCGGGGCGGGGGGTGGGTGGGGGGTGGTGTTGTGGGCGGGCCCATCGTGCACGTCAGGGGGGTGGGGCAGCAGCAGTGGAGAGGGCGTGGTGGGCGGGCCCACAACAGTTAGACTGGCGTGGTGGGTGGCCCCACAGTGCACGTCAAGGGGGCGGGGCCGCGTAGCACAGTGGAGGCTGGGGGCTAGGGCTGCCTGGGAACAGCAGCAGCTGAGGTAAGGGGGGCAGTGTGAGGGGCACAGCAGGCTGGCAAGGGTGCCTGTGGGGATAGCAATGTGAGCCACGTGGGGAGGAGGACAGATATTCAGGGCAGAAGTAGCACGGTAATATGCCTGGCAGCGGGGAGGCAACGGAGCAGGGGGGAGGAGGAAGCAGTTAGGCGGTAGTGGCACGTGGGGGGAGGCGGGACAATCTGGGCATCCTCAGGGCGTCAACGTTATGGCACGGTGGGCGGGGCTACATGGGTCTGAGGAGTTGGCCGCCAGGAGAAAACACTGAGGTAGGGGGATGGGATCACGGGGAAGGGAGTAGGGGTCACCAGAGGCAGGGATGGGGGCAGGCAGAAGTGGCCCAGGGAGGGGTGGGATCTGCGTGTCACCCCAATGGGGCAGCCGTGTGGCACCTCTGGGGGATGGGTGGAATCTAGGGGGCAGCAGAGGGGTCGAGGGGGTGGGAGCAGCCCCAGGCAGCAGTGCAGTGACAGGATGGCGTGGTGGGCGGGTCCGTCATGCACTTCAAGGGGGAGGGGCAGCTTCAGCGGGGTGGGCGTGGTGGGTGACCCCACAGAGCACGTCAAGGGGGCAGGGACACATAGCACAGCGGAGACCCGGGGCGTAGGGCTGCCTGGGAGCAGCAGCAGTTGAGGTAAGGTGGGCAGCGTGAGGGGCACAGCAGGCCGGCAGGGGTGCATGTGATGGTAGCAGTGTGAGCTGCGTTGGAGAGGAGGGCAGATATTCACGGTGGACGTAGCACGGTAATGCATGGGGCGGCAGCAGCAGGTCAACGGGGAGGAAATCTGGAGGCAGTGGAGCAGGGGTTGGGGGCCGACAGGCGGGAGCAGTTCGGGGGTGTTTGGTGGGACCAGCAGGGCAAAAGCATAAGGTTCATAGCTGTGTGGGCAGGGCAGGGGCTCTGCACAGCCGCAGCAGCAAGGGGAGAGTATGCAGTGAAGAAATGGCGGGGGGAGGGCAGTGAGGCAGCAGTGATTTGAGGAAGGCAGTGACTTGAGATGGCAGCAGATGGGGAGGCAAAGCAGGGAGGTGAAGTGGGGAGGGATTGGCCTGGATGTGGTTGGGAGGGACCAGTGGCACAGTAGCTACATGGCAATGGCACAGTATGGCTTGGGGGCTGGGTGGGGCAGTGGAGATGGGCAGGAGCAGGGTGACCACGGTAGCAGTGGTGGTGCTGTTGGAAACACAGGTACCAGGGCAGTAGAAGCACTGGAGGGTGGCACAGCAGGGTGGCAGAGTCCTGGGGGGTGCACAAGGGAGCGGTAAGGGCACTGGGGGTGGCACAGCAGGGCATCAGTTGCAATGGGCAGGGTGGCAGGGCAGCTGTGGTGAGGGCAGAAAAGAGGTTAAGTAGGGGCACTGGGGTGGTTCAGTCATTGAAGCTTCTGCCTTTGGCTCAGGACATAATGGGATCGAACCCCAGGTCAGGCTCCCTGCTCAGTGGGGAGTCTTCTTCTCCCTCTCCCTCTGTCCCTCCCCCTGCTTATGTCCACCCCGTGACTCTCAAATAAATAATTAAATTAAAAAGGTAAGTTACTCGCTCAGTGTCATGATAAATATTAGAACTAGATATAGTCCTGAGTGTGTGACCCTGAAGAATGTGTTCTTTACTTTTTACATTTACCAAAAAATACCTAGCCCTCAAGATACCATAGATTAAATTAGTTTCCCCTTTCTCCATACATTGAGTATCAGAAGATGCTACAATTCCAGGATCCTGGCTGCCTGGGTCGGTGGAGTGTCTGACTCTTGATCTCCGGCTTATGAGTTTAAGTCATGTTGGGAGTATACAGATTACTTAATTGAAAAAAAAAAAAGATATTATATTTGGGATTGTTTTCTTTTTTCCTTTTGACCCCTTCACCCATTTCTCCCACCACCAACCCCAAACTTCTGCCACCCCCATCTCTTCTGTCTGTGAGCTCATATTTTTGTTTTTGTTTTGTTTAAGGTTATACATGTGATTTCTAGTATTTGTCTTTCTGTCTGGCCTGTTTTACTTATCATCATGCCTTCAAGGGCCACCATGTTGTAAATAGAAAGATTTCATCCTTTATTTTGGCTGAGTAGAATTCCACTGTGTTTGTCAACCACAGTTTCCTTATTCATTCATCCACTGATGGCATGATGGCATTTAGGTTGTTTCTTTGTTTTCACTGTTGTAAATAATCCTGCAGTGTACACAGGGGTGAATATACCTTTGTGAGTTAGTGTTTTCATTTCCTTCAGATAAATACTCAGAAAGGAAATTGCTGGCTCCTTTGGTTGTTCTGTTTCTCGTTTTTTGGAGGAACTTCTGTACTGTTTTCCATAGTGGCTGCACCCATTTATTCTCCTAGTAATGGTGCACTAGAGTTTTCCTCTACTCCACATCTTCACCAAAACTTGCTATTTCCTGTGTTTTTGATAATGGCCCTTCTGACAGGTGTGAAGTGGTGTCTCATTCTGATTTGATTTGCATTTCCCTGATGATTAATGATGTTGAGCATCTTTTCATGTTCATGTTCTGTATTTCCTCTTTAGGAAAATGTCAATTTGGATCTGCTGCTGTTACATTAGATTATTTGTGGTGCTTTTGTGTGTTTTCTTTTGTTTTGCTGTTGAGTTGCATGAGTTCTTTATATTTTAAGCATTAACCCCTTACTGGATATATAATTTACAAATGTTTTACCTTAGGTTACTGTTTTATCTTGTTGATGGTTTCCTTTGTTGTCTAGACGTTTTTTAGTTTGATGTAGGCCCACACTTGGCTGTTTGTTTGTTTTTACTTTGGTATCAGCTTAAAAGCACCACTACCAAGACCTATGGCAAGGACCTTTCCAAACCCTGTGTTTTCTGCTACAAGTTTTATAGTTCCAGGACTTATATTCAAGTATTTGACCCATTTTGAGTCAATTTTTGTGTGTTGTGTAAGAGAATGGTGCAGTTTTGTTCTTTTGCATGTGGCTTTCCAGTGTTCCCAGCACCATTGATGACAAAGACTGTTTTTCCCCCTTATTTATTCTTGTCTCCTTTGTCATAAAGGTCCCAGACCATAGATGTGTGTGTGTTTACTTCTGGGCTCTCTCCTGTCTTCAGGTGATGTGTGTGTCTGTTTTTATGACAATGCTAGATTGTTTTGATTCTCAAGCTTTGTCATTAGTCTGAAATGAGCAAGCACAATGCCTTTAGTGTGGCTCTTCTTTCTCTAGGTTGCTCTGGTATTCAGAGTTTTTTGTGGCATCATGCAAATTTTTAGATCTTCTTGTTCTCTTTCTGTGAAAAATGTCCTTAGAATTTTGATAGGAATTACAAAGTAGATGGTTTAGGGAAGTGTGGACATTTTACCACTATTAATTCTTCTCACCCATGAATATGTGATATCTTTCGGTTTATGTGTGTTGCCTTTAATTTCTTTCCTTACTGTCTTGTAGTTTTCATTATACAAGATTTTACCTTGTAAAATGTATTCCTGGGAAGTGTATTCCTGGGTATTTTATTCTTTTTGATGCAACTTCAGGTGGGATGATCTTCCTAATTTATTTTCTGAGGATTCGTTATTAGTGTATAGAAATGCAGCAGGTTTTGGGGTAGTGATATTGTATCTTGTCCCTTTACTGAATTTAGTCATAGTTTGAACAATTTTTCACTGGATTCTTCGAGGTTTTCCTTATATTCTGTATCATCTGCAAATAGTGACCATTTTACTTCTTTCTTTCCAGTTTTGATGCCTTCTGATTATCTTCTTGCATAATTGTTCTGCCTTGGATTTTTAATATTGTGTTCAGTAAAAGTGGCAAGGAAAGAGTGGCAGTGTTCCTAACTTTGACGATCTTAGAGGAAATACGAGCAGCTAAAACGTTTCAGTATGGGATGTGACGTAATCTGTGTGGTTGTCACATATGGCCTTTTTTTAAAAGATTTTATTTATTTATTTGAGAGAGAGATAGAGATCACAAGTAGGTAGAGAGGCAGAAAGAGGGGGAAGCAGGATCCCTGCTGAGCAGAGAGCCCGATGCAGGGATCGATCCCAGGACCCTGGGATCATGACCTGAGCCGAAGGCAGAGGCTTTCATCCACTGAGCCACCCAGGTGGCCCATATATGGTCTTTTTGGTGTTGAGGTATGTTCCTGGTCTACGTACTCTGTTGAGAATTTTGATTGCAAATGGATATTAAAGTTTGTCAGATGCTTCCCTGCATCTCAAGATGATCACATCATTTTTATCCTTTATGTTGTTAATGTGCTATATCGCATTGATCGATGTGCACCTGTAAACCATCATTGTATTCCTGCAAGATCCCACTTGATCATAGTATATGATCATCTCAGCATATTGGTGAACTTGTGTTTTTAATATTTTGTTGAACATTTTTGCATCTATGGTTATCAGGGATATTGGACTGTAAGATTCTTTTCTTGGGGTGTCCTCGTTTATTTTTGTATCAGCGTAATGTTGGCCTAGCAAGTGGGTTTAGAAGCTTTCTCTCCTATGTTTTGGAAAAGCGGGCAAAGGACTGGTATGAATCCTTCCCTGAATGGTAGAATTTACCATGAAAGGCATCTGGTTCTGGAACTTGGTATTTTGGGAGGCTTTAAATGGCTGATATGATGAGTACTGGTGTTTTAGGTAAGTATTGAATCACTAGAGATGAAACTGTTTCCATATCTTGGTGGTGGGATGGATGAAGGGGAACGAGAGTCATGGGTTCCCAGCACTCAGAGGCTCCATCTGCCACTGCAGCTGTGCCATTCCTCTCAGATGCTGGCAGAGGATGAAGGACATGGTGGAAACACGGCAGAGTGGTTGGTGGTGGCAGGAATGTGGGGTCCGAGCAGGGTGATGAGACTGATGCGTGGCCCTCCTGTCCCACCCATAGGGTATCAGATTGCCTACTGACTGGCCAACAGCAACTCTAGCATGTTCACCACAGATGGGTGCTATGGTGAGGCGATTCATGGCCACCGAGCTGGCCCCAGAGTCAGTGTACATCTTCAGGCTGATGATCAAGATGAGGCAGGGCTGGGGGAGCACCTAGAGGCCACAATCGTCACCACTGAGAAGCAAGGTAAGGCGAGAGGCCCAGGTCCATTGTCCTGGTGATGTGGGAAGACAGCTGGGCCCAAGGCTTCCTGGGGCAGGGTTTGCAGGGTAGTGTGTCTACACAGCCTGATATTTACCAGATAGGCAGGAATGTGCCTGGAGAGGAGGTTGTGTAACTGGATCAGGGTGGCTCTGAGTCACCATGTTGGAGGGAGGCTCCCTGAAGCCAGGTACTTTTTCTCTGATGTTCAAGACCACATGGTCAGCTGAGCCAGGGGTTCCAAAACACGTTTCCCACCAAGCAATCCTAGGGAGATGTGTCTTCATGGATGGCGCTTCTGTTCCAAGCACTGGTAAGGTGCTTATTCATTGTCTTGGTTTATCCTCAGCCAATTTCTGGGGGAGAAAGTGCTCTGAGGCCCAGTTCTACAGAAGACATGGGGCACAGACAGATTCAGTCATTTGCCAGGGACAGAGCTGTTGAGGCAGTGATGTGGACACCCTCCAGAGACACTGGGCTCCCTGTTCCCACAGCAATCTGCTGTGAGTTCCCATCTCAGTGAGCCCCTGATATACCATCCAGCCTCATCCCGGGATCTGCCTCAGGGGGTTCCCTTCCCAGGGCCACCCCAACTACTATAGGCCCTTTTTATGCCACCTGACCTTGGAGGGACCATAAGGGTTTCAGCTTAGGTCTGAGTCAGGACAGAGCAGGGGCAATCTGGAATGCAGAGCAGGCACTGAAGCCCCACTCTGAGGCTTACAGGAGCCTGTGTGGCTTTCAGGGCAGCGTGGGCCTGCCAGTTTCAGTGCTACAACCAGCCCACATGCATAGTTCTCTTAGATTTCTGGCTTCAGAATGTGTGGCTCAGGGACTGCATCCCTGTTCTCTCCACATCCAGGGAGCAGGCTGTGCTTTGGCCCTGCTGAGGCCACAGGGTAGCACAAGGATAGTAGCTTGACTCGGCCTATCCCAGGAGTGGTGTTGAGGGGAACATATGGCTCATTTACTGCCTGTGCTCTTGAATGGAGAGCCCCATCCATACCCCAGAGCTATCTCCCTGGACTTGGAGCAAAATCAAAACAACAAAATGAAAGGATCCAGGTTACATTTGGGCCCATTTACCTGCAGAGGTACTCTTGGTCTGTGGCTTTCTCATCAATGTCAGAGCAGGGCTCTTACTGGAGCACAGGTAGGCTACAACCAGGTCTGCTGCAGGGTATCTGTAAATGTTGCCACCCTGGGAGAAACACATTTGCTCGCTACACAAGTGTTATTTGCGCTATTATGCTGAATCCTCCTCTGACCTACCTGTGTACCATGAGAGGCTGAGTGAAATTCGGTGCCTGGAGTGTAGATTATGTTGACTTCTCTACACATCTCTCCCTAGGGGTTATTCGGCGGGTGGGGAGGCGGTTAGGGCGCAGGTATATGGGGCTGACGCGCCTTGCTTCCAAGGAGCCCCCTGTGTTTGAGCAGGAAGGCGGGGGCTGCAGTCTGATCTGGCACCTGGGCCCACGTTGTTTACCATGGTGGTTGGGTTGAGGGGAGCACAGGGCCTGCCAGCCAGAGTCTGGGATTCCTCAACTGCCTGTTGATATCTTGCACCCAGGGGTCGGGGCACTGGAGCAGAGCCAGAGTCCCAGGGCCCAGGCAGATACTCACAGGAAAGGACTGGAGCCAGGGAGGGCAGGAGGCAGGCAGGCCCAGACAGCCACGGCAGCCAGCCAGGTCACTGGGGGGCTGAAGCCCGGCTCTGTGCTTTCTGCTGCATTGGAGGGTTGGCATGTCTCAGGGCAAAAAGCACACAGTGGGAAGTCTGCCATCACACAACCCTGAAGCAGATGGTGTGCTGTGGCATGCACTCAGGCACCTGGGTGCGATGGGTATGTCTCCTCATCCAGTCTCCTTTCAAATGCCTAGGTCAGCACCTGGGCGTTGGACGGAGAGCAGCTAGCTAGGGTGTGGGAGTTCTCTCTGAGGAAGCTGGCAGGTGGAATGCTGCCCCGTGGCTGAGGTGGGTGGTGGGGGTAGAAACCAAAATAGCCTGCTAAGCGCTAAGGCTCAGGTTTTGTGCAAGGGGATTCTTGGAGGCGCCACAGAAGAAGAACCCCATCTGCATGTCCTTGCAGCTCTGCTCCCCCTGCACAAACCTTGGATGGGTGCAAGGTGGGAGAAAGGGTGGGAAGGAGTATATTTGCTCTTTCCACCACTATGCGGGGTACCTTCTTCCAAAGAGATCCATTGAGGAAATGGAACACAGAGGCCGAGTGACCTGGTAGACACCAGGAGAGGGTGTGCTGTGCAACCGGGGGAGAAAGGGCTAGACCTGCCTGACTATGGTGGATGCAAAGGGGGCACTGAACAGGTTTGTGGGCCTTGGTCAAGGCGGTGAGCTGCAGTGCTTCGCCATTATCCAGGAAGCCTCCATAAACACTGCCGCAAATCCTTTAAAACCCCTCTGGTTTTCTCCTTGGGAGAAAATTCTAGAAGCAGAAATCTTGGCTCAGAAGACATGAGCGTATTTGGCTTGGAGATACAGAAACTCATGGATACGCCATGCCCTAGCGACCAGGATGCAGGTCTTGTGGCCTCTCTGCTTCCGTGTTGATGTCTTGCCTTCTATGTTTGGTGAAAATATATCTCATTAAGTGTGTGTCCGCAGGCCTTTCATCCCTACTCTGCCATTAAATGCCTGTGACTATACACGGTGATGTGTCTTGTGGGGTCTTAGTGTCCGAACGTGAAAATTCTCAAACTCAACTGGGTACAGATTGGCAGAACTCCTGGAAAAGCTGCATTCAAGCCAAGCAAGAATTAGTAAAGGGGGACTGAGTGAGTTGAGGAACATGAGCCTACCTTTGTGACTCTTGTTTGAAACGTTGCTGGTTCTTTAATATTTCTTCTTCCAGACTTAGGGAAACTGTATCTGAAAATATCCATGATCTACAGAAATGTGATGAAATATTTCTGTGTGAACAAATGGGAGAATTTAACTTCTCTCCCTTCCTGAACCCTCCATCATTCAGAAACTCTCAGGGAGAATTCTTTCTTCCAAGGTACTTAGAATTATTGGTGTAAGTTCAGCACAAGCGCCTTTTCCTTGTAACAGGACACCACTGGAAACACTGGTTATTTTACCAAGGGATTGAGTGAAATGTCCAATTTGACAGTAGTGTGTATAGACTCAGATTATGACCAGACAATTTTCAGGAATTAAGGGTGACTTTGTGGAGCCCCTTGGCAATAGCGGCTTTACACCTCGATGACACAGTGCTCAGGAGCCTTGCCAGATGAGTAGGGAATGGTACTTGTTGGCAGGTAGAGGAAGCTCAGGATATTTGGGGGACCTCGAGAAGAGGAATCCACCCAAATCGACAGATATTGCAGTCAAGTCTGATGGGAGTATTGTGCTTGGCTTTGGCCTGGACACACTACTGAGAGTTAGGACACACTACTCTAGAGATTCCTCATGAGAAGTTCCAGCACAGGAGGGTTTCAAAATCTATATGGAATGGTCCGTCACTATGCCTGCCATTCTTAGTTAGAATAGATGCTAAGAAACCAAGTGTGCTTGTGTCTGCCTCCTTGCATCTAAGAAACCATCCCAAATCTGTTGAACTGAAAGCCATCACCCATGTGGACTGGCACCCACTGCCGCCACTGCCAGGCGTTTCTGTGCCTCACAATGAATGGGTCCCGTGAAGCTCTGAATCTGTTTAGTTCACAATCAGGTTTGGGGACCTCACTTTGGAGGGTGGCAGTGTTCTTTGATTGGGAAAATCCTATCTGAACCATACCCCAAATCATCCCAGAATCCTCTAGAAGCTGGTTGTTGGAGGGCTTGCCCTTTAGTTCAGTAGCATAGTCTCTGGTTAGGAGTGAAACAACTTTGATCTCCAAGGCATAGGTCACATTCATATTGGGTGGTGATTAGTTGTTGGGTTTTTTATTTCTTTTTTTGAGTTCCAGGGTCCATGAGAGGCATGTCTTAGAAAGGAAAGACCGGAGGCTCATTTCAGCCAAATAGAGTTGTGAGAAAAGAAAGGAAGCAAGACTAACAGAGTCACTCACATAGAGTAGAAAAGACATTGAAAAGGTAGAGTATATGCATATCTCCAATGGGAGTTCTGTGTCATTGAAGTTACAGGGTAGAGGAATGAGGATGCATGTCAAAGGTGAACAGAGATTCAAGGAGAAGTAAGCAACCCTAGGGCGGTCATGCAAAATGCAGTTGAAATAGGGTTTACGCAGATCTTCTCTTCGGGTTCTGGGAGCAGCAGAAGCTTTATTTAGACTCCTGTCACTAGTTGCACATGGTGATTGACCTCTGGGCCATTTCCTGGTCCACATCCTCCTGCTTGGGTCTGGCAAAGATATCATGAAACTCCCGGTAGCCAGTTGACCGTGCATGTGTCATTTGAAGGTCTGCCAACAGCAATGCTAAATCTTTAAATGTCAGTATTCTGTGGTTTTGGCCTCTTTGAGCTTGTGCTCTATGCTGGAAGGGAGGGGCATGCTTTCAGTTTTGTGTGACATTGTGTCTTCCAAAGTGCGGTTCCTGAGACCTCAACTAAAAGCTCTCCCTGTTTTTACAGGTGGTGCTTCGAACCTCAGGTGACTTGACCTCGTTGGCAGCATCCAACGTGTCTACCCTATGTCTCTTCATTGCAGATTCATGTGCAAAATATACAGGAGTGTGGCTTCTGTCATCTCTCTGGTGGATGTATATCACAGTAGTAAGTTGTCATGGTTCTGAACCTCCCACCAGGGTTGAGGTCCAGGCCTTGACTACGGTATCTTTTTTGCCGACTTCTGTCTTTCTTCAAGAGGGAATGATAGCCGCTTCTTGTCTATTAACTTGGAGATGTTCCCTTAACCAGAATGTCTAGTGTTTGTTGCTTGAGGAAGATGACTTAGTGGCACATATGGAGAAGGTTCCACAAGTCCCTGCCCCACACAGGGCTTCTGAACTCCAGGTTGCCTCTGGTAGCAGAATCCTGAGTTATTACAGCCTGACCTTGTATACACATTCTCTCGACGATCAACTTTCTGCCCACACTTGCTTTATTGGGCCATTCATCTAAAGCAAAGAATTCTGGGCATCATTACAAATGGATGTCTGAGTGGACTTCAGCACACATTTTCTCTCTCTCTCTCTCTCTGTCTCTCTCTCTATATATATATACACACACATATATATACATATATATATACATATATGTGTATATATACATATATACATATATATACATATATGTGTATATATATATATATATATATATATATATATATATATATATCCTGTTTCTTTTTGTGGGCAGAATGGGAGTTGCAGAGAATGAGAGAGACCCTTCAGCAGGCTCCACATGCCTTGCATTGCAAGACATGGGGCTCAATGCCATAACCTTGATGTCATTACCTGAGCCAAAGCCAAAAGATGGTCCCTTAACTGAAAGAACCTCACAGGCATTCCTGGACAGGCTTTGTCTTTATGGAAGGGACCGTAAGAAACCCCTGCTGTTCTAAAATCTACCGAATTGGGGAGTATTTCCAAGACTGCAGTTGTCTTACACCCTCTCATGCCCAGGGATACATAGCTGTTCTTGGTGGTGGAGAAAAGCCCTTGGCTCCCATGTTCTCATAGATGGGGAGGAAGTCCTCACTGCCTGATGCTGAACTGTTGAGCTTTTTGTGCCCTGGTCCCAACAGGTCTTCCAGAAGAGCATCTTTGTAAAAGATGAAATTAATTTGCCAGCCCCTGGGTGGCACAGTTGGTTAAGCATCTGCCCTTGGCTGAGGTCAGGATCCCTGGATCCTGGATATCAAGCCCTGTATTGGGCACCCTTCTCCCTCTTCCCCGCTGCCTGACCCCGACAGTTCTTGCACCCTCTCTAGCTCTGTTGCTCTCCAATATGTGATGTAAATAGAAATATTTCTAAGCGAATATTTCTAATTCGTAAATCCTTTGCACTTTGTGAGGACAATATTAGTAGAATTAAGGACACATGAGAGGTAGGTCACAAACCATGTGTTTGTTGAATCTTGTGGCCATACATCCTTGCAATCTACATACATCGATAGGTTAATGTTTTCTTGAACATACATTGAGGGTGCACTTGAGATGGCTTTGCTGGCAGGAGGTGATTTTATTAAAACACAGGGATACGACCCTTGGGTAGAAAGGGTTGCTTGCTGGGGTAGTGATGGGAGGCTGACTCTCTGGGAGGGCTTTGGGGGAGGTCAGGCAAAAGGGAGGTTTTGCAAGAACGTTGCAGGAGGACAGAGGGCACCCAGGATATGGGAGGCATTATTCTTGTGAAGGGAATGTGGTTTTTCCTTCTAGGAAGGCATTAATTGAAAGATGGTGGGGAGCTTCCAGGAGGAACGTTACCTTCCTCCTCTCAAAGGTCCTTCTCAAGGGACTGCAGGTTTGAGAAGAAACTCTGTTTTACGGACATTTCCTTCGGCCTCAACCTCCCTCTGTGTCGTGGAGGGGAGGAAGATATCAGGACTTCAGGAAATGTAGATCCGGGCCTCTGGCAGGTCACTAGCCTCTTGTTAAGTGAGCCTCTTCCTGCAAAATCACGAGGACTTTTACAAACTGAGGGAGACTCCGGTCTTGCCAGGTTTTGATCTCCATCTGTGGAGAATCTGTTTTTTCCTTTCCTCAGCTTCAAGGCAGTCAGAGCGCCTGAGGAATGTCCCCCATATCACAGGTTGGGGGGTGGTGTGGCGTGCCAGCTCCTGCTTGGTGCTAAGCTAGCCTTCTACTCCTTCTTCGTGTCCCATGACAAGTGTAGAGCCTTGCGTGGTTAAGGTTGTTGAAGGAGGACAGTCTCACCTTCTGTAACTTCATCCTGCTGAATAGGGGCATAGAGCTGTCCTTCCCTGTGGGTCATTCCTGGTCAGGTGGTGGAGGCCCAGCTGGGGGAGGCCTCTGTTGTCAGAGTTGTAAAAGGAAGAGGCCACTGAGTGCAGGGGAGAACTTGTGACTGGGTCTTCCTGAGCGGAAAGGACCATCTGTCCTCTGGAAGTTACTGCAGTGTGAAGGGTTCCTGCAGAGATGGGGCGTGGGGTGGGAAACAACACAACAGGGTTAGAAGAAGAAAGAGAAGGAGAATCCCCTGAAGAGTCCTCTGATAGTGGGTGAGAACCCTCCCCCAGGCCAAGAGTTAGCCAGTCCTTAAGGAGAGGGATCCTTGGAAGTGGGGATTTGAGCAGTGGTGTCTGGTAGGAACACAGAAATCTATCTGTGATCATGGGGAATATACGAACAGCATTGTGTCTTTTGATGGGCACAGGATCCACCTTGTACAGCAGTTACAACCTCTGAAGCCTTTGTGTTTTGTAGAACTGCTTTATGTGTTAGGTTCATTCCCGTATTTCCCTGAGAAATCCTGTTCGGGGTGTCATGTAGGGCCTTGACTGTGTACTCAGTAAGGACTTCCCCATGCCCCACGACATCCTCCATTCCCAAAGAGGGACAACGATGGATGCTAGGTGGCCACGTCAGTGGAACAGAGCACCCGTGCACCGTTGCTTGAAATGGGGATGGTCGACAGGGTCGGTGATGGTTTTCATGATGCACCCATGCACTTGGCCCAGCCCAAATGTCTGGTGGCCTCTGGAGCTTCGGCAAGCCATGGACCGAGGTTAGAGCTTCATGGCCATTGCATCCCAGCTAGGGGCCCTTATGGAATCCCGAGTCTCCTTGAACCGCAGTCAGGTTTTCAAGGGCTCCTCGGGTTGGGAGGGCCATTCTTGGAATGTGTAACCATTCCAGGCCCATATCGGGTTGGCGGGTTCTGGCTTGGGAAGAAGATCTGTTTCTGTCAATTGCTTCATGGGCGAAAAGGACGAGGAAGGCCTGTTGGAGTCCGGATAAGTGCTTGTATGGTTTATTGCCAATGAGAACCAACAGGTGGGCACTAGGATCTCTGCTTTGGGGGCAGACATGTTTGCTGACAGGCTTTGGCCTCAGCAGTCTGAGTTCGACTGATGACAGCATACCTGGTTCTTCTTACTCCCTTTCCCTGAAACTGTTGCCGTTGCTAAAGCACCTGTCCTCTGCATTTTCGTAGGGGCATCTTCAGTCTGGTGGACTTCAGAACCTTTCCAGAGTTAGGAGCCATGTGAGTAGAGCTGTCGGGACCAGGCCTAAGGGTCGCTGGGTGTCCAGTTGGGTTGGTTTCGGGTGTTAGTTCAGGCGTATCTGGAAGTGTAAAGTGGTACTTGATAATATCATTGGCTGGCTGTCATGGTTTGGTGGCCTTTGTTCTCTGTGACGCTCTGGAGCTGATGCCAAGTCCTTAGAGTCAGGGGCATTTCCTGTATGAATTGGGAGGTTCCTTTTCCCAGAAGGGCTCTTGGGTGCTTAGCTAAAGCCTTCGTTTGCCAGTGTACCTGAGTAGGGGTGGCTTCTTGGATCAGTAGGACTGGGAGGGAAGAAACCATTCCAAGAAGCCCTTTTGATTGGAGGTCCCGCCAGAAGATCCTTGTTAGTAAGAGTCACTGGTAAGTGGGAGAAAACTTGTCCAGGAGATAAGGGCACCCCAAGAGTACCCTCCACTCCAGGTGGAGAGCGGGGTCCTTCATTGTCCCCATAAGTCCCAAGAAGACCCTGTGGAGTGGTGTGTGTTCTGTGGCTTTGAGGGAAAGAGTTCCTCATCCCATCCCCATCCAGCTGGTCTAGGTGCTAGTTGAGTTCCACAGTCATGGGGAAATCAATTGCATGTTCCAGTTGCTGAATGAACTCTGAGCCCATGGGGTCCCGGTATTATGCACACAGAATAAGAAGCAAGGGGACTGCTTGCCCACGAGCTAATGTGGCCATGTTTCTGAGGGTGACCTCAAGTTGTCTAGCTTAGGTAAGCAACACATTTGGAAAGGCCACCAGAGTTAGACGTGAACATCCACAAAGGTGGGTTCTTGAAACCGACTTTTCCTCTTCAAAAGAACAGTCCTTTCCAGAGATAGCCAACTCAGGGCTCATGTCCTTGGAAAGCAAGCCCCGCTTTAATCCACGTGGCCCCCTTATTGACTTAAACTCAGCAAGCCTTGTGATCGATCCAGAGTGATCGCTTAGAATCTGCATCACTGGAACTTTGCCGAGGAATCTCTAACCTTTGTCTCTCGAGGCCAGAAGCCAAGGGAAGGTCTTGCCATCGGACTTGCCTGTGATACCTGTGGATTTGGGCAGGTTCCTTTCCCTGAGGTGCCTGATAGATCCTGGGGTTCCCACTCCTGCCAGGAAGTGACACTTTCCGCTCCTATGGAGGCAGTGGGTAGTCTGGAGGCAAGGGTCAGGCCAGCATTCCCAAGGGGCTTCCTGGCCGCCAGCTTCCCGAAAGTCAGCTTCAGTCCCTTAAAGCCCTTTGGTCCCATCTGGGTCTTGGCCTAGCTGTCTCCATAGGACAGTCCCATCCAAGCCTTGGTCAGATCACCCATGTTTCCATTGATGCCCCATTCCAAGGAGAAGAGGTTCTCATGGAACACCGGGAGATGATGAGGGTTGCCATGGGGAGGAAATGCTTCCTGAGACCTTTTGACTTGGAGCGCTCAGGCAGAGTCAAATGTGCCATGCTTTAACGTGCTTCTGAAGGAATGTTGGATCCCATTTTCGTACTTCCTAGATGTCTAGCATTGCCGTCCTTTAGGCCCAGGTTTTCCCTGAGGTGCAGCATGGTGCTTGGGGCCCTAGTTCCTCCGGCATGGTGTTTGGGTGCTCCAGAGTTGGAGCTCAGATGAGGGACAGCCTCTCCTCCCTACACCTCTTGCTGCTGCCAAACACACAGGCTGAGTGGGGCCCGTTTTGTGGTTCCTCTGCCATTGTTAAGCCCAGCATTGGTCACGGTCGTGTGAGTGGAAGTGACAGGGGCGGTTCCGGGGCGGCACTCTCAGGGAATCCAGCAGCAGTAGGTCTGCTGCCCCTCGAGTCGATCCCAGTGTAGTCAAGGGGCCCTGGCAGTGCCGCTTTTTTCTGCATGTGTCATGCTCTGCAGGGTTGCCAGGGACTGCAGAGGACAGCGGGAGGAGGAGAAACCCCTGCAGCAGACAGGGGAGATGACAGGAAAGCTGTTGTCCCGTCCAGTCCCGGGTGGGCCCAGTCTCACCAGACAAATGGATTGTTGTGGGCCCAGATGGTTGCCTTGTGCTCCAAGTGTCAGTCATCAGCAGGCCCTGGACAACTAAATCGGGGTGTGGTGGCTGACTCAGTGGTTCCTCTCGTCTTGTCCTCGGGGTTCCAGTGCCTTCTTCTGGTGGGCTGCCCAGAAGTGTTCTCTTTGGCCTACGGAAGTCAGGCATAAGAGAGCCTTTCCTGCAGGCATGTTTCTTGTGTGTTCATGCCAAATCCTCCTCCGGGCCCAAATCAGAGCCACAAGTGGGGCCCCAGGGCCATCCTGGCTCCCTTTGTCGTAGCACCCCAGGAGACTCTGGTGCCTCGGGGTCATGGGCATACTGTCCTGTGGCACAGCTGTGGAGACAACGGGTGGAGTGGTGTGAGGTAGTGAGTGGCGTGTGGCCCAGGGAAGGTCTTACCAGAGGCCTGTGGGGTTTTGCGGGACGTGTCTTTTGAGGTGTTGAGGTAGAGGTTTCCCTGCAGGACCCATGTGTGACCTGAAGAAAGGGAAGTTTCTCATGGGTCCCCTGGGGCTGAATAAAGGCTACACTGCCAAGGTCACTCAGGCCCCTGCCCTGACCGTCCTCCTGCATGATGGCAGGCTCCTCCTCCTGCTGGGCTGTCCCTTCCCTAGCCTCTCTGAGAGCCCTGGACATGCCCTTCTTTGTCGGGGGAGCCTTTGCCCACACGAGAGTTGCAGGTGGCCTGGCAGAGACGACGTGCTCCCGACTCCCACAGGAAGAGAGTTTGCACAGTCCATGGTCTGTGGGTAGGTGGTGGGCAAGGTGGGAGCAGGCAGGGTGGCCTTTTCCTGGTGGGTCTTCCCTGATGACTGAGGGATCAAACAGAGTCTCTAGAGTATGCAACTCACATAGTGAAATAGTGCCATGAGGGGACCCACTACCTCCCACGAGGTGTCTTGGAGGCTCAGGGGACTGGAGGTGTTGGTCAGATCATATGGGAGTGTCTGGCAGACATGACTCAGCTGGAGACCGGACCCGACTCCGTGCCCTCAGGGATACTCTCTGGGTCGGTTGAGCTGTCCTGTTCCTGTGAGCCCGGGGGCCTGCCTTGTTTGCTCATTTCTCAGGTGCCTGAAGTGGGAGATGAGGCCACCCACCACTGTCTCTTCCCAACTAGTGTCGTCCTGGAGAAAGCCGTCTGCTGACTTTTGCAGGGTGGTAGTTCAAGGCTTGGGTCGTGCAGAGGGAGGGGCTCAATGGGGCATGGAGCCCTTTGCCAGAAGAGCACCATGCCTGGGCTGCCTGGGATCCAGTCCCTCCAGGCAGCCAGCGCCCTCCCTACAAGTTCAGCAGCTCCTGGACGACAGCGCCCAACCACCACAGGGAGTTGCCTGGATCAGGTGGAGGTTCCCCATGAGATGTTCTCAGGGCTTCCTAGTGCTTGCAGGGATTGGGAACTTCCTCTCCTCTCCTCTTTGTGGTCAGAGGATATGGCAGCACCCCGGGTTTCGTGCGGTTTGTCGAGGTGCCCACAACAAGGACGGGGCAATGAGGGAGAACATGTGTCCATGTTCACCGGCCCCTTTTCCTGCCCGACTCACCCTGTTCCCAATTCATCCTCTTCTTCTGCTTCCCTTGTTGTTTGTGTCAAGTGCACAGAAGGGAAGCTTCTTGAGAGCTGAGAGCAAGAGCAGAACTGGGCATGAGCACAGACTCCCAGGCCGCAGAGAATCAAGTGGGGACACCCAGGCCCTGCCTCCCTTCCTGAGGCCTGTCCAGCAGGGTGACCATACCCTGCCAACTCCCAGCCCTCCTCCCTGTTCTGCTGTCCGGGGCTGCTTCCCAGAGACAGTGGTGAGGGGTCAGGGTGATGGTAGGAAAGGGGTGAGGAGGGCTGCCCAGGGATTTCATGCAGCAGTTCTGATGCAAAGCATGAGTGCCTGCCGGAGACGAGGGCCTCCAGGGTGGGCGTCGTCAAAGCAGGGAAAGGGGAAGAGCTGGGAGGAGGCACTTATGGACAGAGAAGAGAAGAAGCACAAGAGATGGAGGTGGAAGTGAATTACAGGTGCAGGATGTCTCCTTCCGTTGGAATCGTTGTCTTTTGTGGAATCCTCCTCTGGGTCAGAGAGCAGCGAGGATGCTGGGTTGGCTCCGCAGGGTGCAGAAGGGTCTCTGGTTGTCCACCTGCTCTTCCCACCTCCAATTCTGTCCAAGACCCGAAAGCCTGTTTGTGTGATCCTTTCCACCCTGGAGGCCATTACTGTCCCTAAGACTGCCTCTGCGGGACTTTGTCTTCCTCTGACCTTGTTCCTGTCTCTCCCTGCTCTGCTTCCTCCTCCTCCACTAGAAATGCTCCATGTCCTTCCCCCTGCCAAGCTCCACCAGTCCTATTATTGTCCAGGAGGGGGCAACCAAGGAAAGACAGGAGATATCCTGGGTTCCCTGGAATCAATCCCCTGATCCCTCGGTGCAGGGAGCAGCTGTCATGGGTCTGGGATTGCTGGGGAAGTGCAGGGAGAGATGGCCCACCACCTGCCCACAGCCCATGTCTACCCAAGGACTGAGATGACCTACCCAGGGACGTGTTTCAGGGAACACAACACCCTCTGTTTCCTTAAGTGTTTCAGAGGTTGAATGGAGACGGGAGCACAGGAAAATGTGCAGGTGCCCTCAGCTTTGCAGGTCAGCCCTGGAAAATTTCCAGCGGAGTGGTCACTCAAACACTGGATCCCTGCCAGTGCTCGTCCTGAGGCTTGCAGGGAATGGACAGGGTAGAGGTGTGTGTAGGGCCCTGGGCAGGCCTGAGGAACATTTGCCGTTTGGGCATGCCTAGGGAATGCGGAGCATAGTCAGGGCTGTGTGCCGGCGAGGTGGGTTTGTAAGAAGAACTGTGAGTCCCTGGCCCTGCTCCCAAGAGGCTCTGTGCTATGCCTCGACGCCAGCTAGTGAGAGGTGTAGTGGACCCGGGGCAGCAAGTGTGTGAAGCAGGTCCAGCAGCCCCTTCACACAGGCCTGGGGGACCATGGCCCACGAAAGGGGTTCTCCAGGGCAGCTGCATGGGGGCGTTCCACCCTTAGGAACACATCCACAGGTCAGACTCGGCCGGGGTGTGAAGGCTGGCAGAAGCTACGATTTACGGGAACCTGTGTAGTGAACCCAAGGGAAGTACGCTTTCCCTTCTGCAGCTCTGGGCGTCCCCTTGAAGGTACGGCAGCTTGGAGAGAACCAGGACGGTTTGGTAGTGGAGGTTATGAGGGAGAGAATTTAGACCTGTCTTCCACCTCCTGGCTCATACCAGAATGTAGTATCCCGGTTCTCTTGCCTAGGAGAGTGTGGTTAGGGCCACCAAGTCCTGAGCATGACCAGGTCTGGGCCCATGGCAAGAAAGATGCAGAATCTCTTGTGCACCATTCCCGAGAAGCCATGAGCAAAAGAGACCAAGCTCTGACAGGTGGCAGTGGCCAAGGGAGGCATGAGCAGCTTTGATGGGAAAGATCCTTCAAGTAGCCACACAAGGAGTCGAGTGGTGATGACAAACCCAGCCTACCCTAAAGGCCCGTGGACACCTTGTCTGTTCTTTTCTTTCAGAAACCGTGACATGAGCAAATCATGCCTGTGCCAGAGCATCCCTTTCCTTGGTGGTTTTTGACCCACCTTCTTCATTCTCTGGAGCGGCAGGGGCAACCCCATCTTCCCGGGAGCCCTGTCCCAGTGTTCTCTTTCTTGGTGCCTTTCCCTACCTGAAGAGACTGTGTCCTCACTGGTGGAGTCGTCAATGCTCTCTACACGCAGATCTGTAGGAACTGAAAGAGGAGCAATGCCGTTAGGAGAGAAACCGCCTCACCCTTTCATCCCAGGTGCATAGAGATGTCTCTGGGCCATGCAGCATCTGCCTGACCCTTCTGCTGTGCTGTCAGAGGTTCACGGGGCTGGTGGAGCCGGAGCCCTTGGAGGAGACAGGGATTGGAGTTTCATGCCTTCTAATGAGACCAAGATGCTGCAGCAGTCACCTCAGTGTCAGTTCTGCATGCCCATAACTGCTGTCCCCTCCCAGTGCAACCATCAGAAACTCCAGTCGTTATGTGACTCTTGACATGTGGCTAGTGGGAGTGAGCAACTGGACGTTTCCGTTCCCTTGATGATTTCCGTATACTGCGCTGAGATAATAAATGACTGTGTACAATGGATACTATACAGACTCTTTCCTGGATCGCTCAGCACTAGAAGCCAACCAGGAGCGAGAGACAAGGCCTGCTCTCCCGCGTATTTCTCGGGCATCAGTGGCTGGCCTGACAGGGACGTTGATAGGGAAGACGTTCCCGGGCTCACACACACCCACGAGGTGCTGATGGAGGTCTTTGGACCTGAAGAGATTAAGGTGAAGCCCCAGTTCCTAGATTAAGTGGGGAACAGATTCCATGCAGCACTGACCAAAAGCACAATGTGGTGTTCTCAGAACAGAGAAGCTGCTGGGATAGATAAGGGAACCACAAAGGAACACAACGAGTCACGACGTTTCTGAATATGAAGAAGTCGGTGGCGGGTCCCTAGAAGATGTCCTTCCAATACCTTGGATGACTCCCCTGAGCCAACAGGAGGGTTCTGGCATACAAATAGGCAGGGGCACCTGGGAGCAGAAGAGAAATGCCCAAGGAAATGCACTCATGTTGGCATCACGATGCTTGACAAGAGGACCGCCCAGAAAAAGCATCCTCTTCTGAAACAGCGAACAGAGTGAAAAGGCAGCCCACAGATTGGAGACACCCTTGGCAATCCTTATTTTAGAAAAGCTGTGTTCCCTGGCAAAAAGGAAAAACAAGAAAGAAAACCAACCAAACAAAAGAAGACCAGGATTTCACCAAATGAAAGAATCGAGAAGAAGACAGGAATAGTTTTTGCTGCAAAGGGAACCAATGTCGCAGCCAGTCAGACAGATGTCGTATGAAAAGATGCTCAACATCAGCCATCATGAGGGCAATGCAAATCCAAAGGACGTTGAGCTGTGGCATTGTCAGTTAGGGTAGCGAGGACCCAAACCAGGAATTCAAACCCAAAACCCATGTTGGAAGGATACAGAAAACTGGAGACTTTGTATGCAATTCGTGGAATGCAGACTGGTGCCACTACCCCCGAAAAGCCCGTTGAGTGTCCTCAGGGAGCCGCAAAAGGTACTCCCGTGGATCCTGCACATGCGAGTGAGGAAAAGAGATGTTGGAAAATCAGATTCTGTTCCAATACGTGTTTCTCATGAGAGAAAGTCTTGTTGGCTGCCAAAGAATCCTGAAACCCTGATTTGGTTCTGTTTCCATTCCCAGGCACTGAGCTCCCTTAAGCTGTCTATTGGCCCAAACCTTCCATATCTAACAAGGCCCTCTTGCACGGACAGATGGCCAGCGAAATGGGTGGTGATTGTCCTGTCACACCTTTGAAGTTTGAGGTTCTCTCTGGCCACCTTGCAATGCACAGAGCACCCTTCGTTCCTGCATGGAGGGTGCCCAGGTCCCCCCAGTGAGGCTCAGTCCCTGAAAACAACCTCATTCCCCCTTGGATAGGACACCTTTGGGGCCCACCTCCAAGAGCCCCAGCGAGGACCAGTGGTGGGTGTGAGGATTTCCCCTGGGAGAAGGCCAGTTGCATTCTTAGACACAGTATCTGTGGGGAAACGGCAGATCTCCATGGAGAAACACGGAGTGAATTGGTTGCATCTGTTCCCTGGCCACTGCTCCTTTGTCCGGGTTTTCCCTGAATGGGCTGTTGCACGAGGCTGCCCCAGAAGCCGCCTGCAGAAGGGAGGAGTGTGTCCCAGCACTCAGTGCTTCTGATGAGGTTGGGAAGATATCGTGGGGCCTCTGATGCAGAGACGTGTGTGTGAGTGTAGTGACCATTCATGCCCAAGCCCTACCTTGGCAGGAGAGCCCCTTGGACACTGACTCAGTAACAGGGATTGGAAAAGACACACTTGTGTCTTTGGGGCACAGTCTAGCCCTTCCTAGTTAGTGACGGGATTTGTTTTCTGGGGGAATTGATGTGTATTTGCAAGGAAAGAACACGTCTTTCAATTGTAGGTGTTGAAGAGTTTTCCCATGAATGGGCGTTCATGATGTGACAGTGATGGGAAGCTTCCCTAAGAACGTGGACACCATTAATCGCCATTTTGAGCGGACCAGACACATTTGAGAACATAGCATTCACCCACCTGACACACACACCAACCCTGAGAATCACAGCGCATGGATTCTAATGGAAACACACCTCGTGCCCAACACCCGATCCTACAGCACGTAAGAGCAGCACGGTAGCTTCCAGGAACAGGGTCAAAAGGCCTCGGGTCTCGGTCCGGAACATGACCCTTAGTCTCGTTGCAACAGGATCTGGATTCTGGGTGTCTCTCAAGATGGAGCCTGCAAGGAAGACCCACCTTACCCATTGTCCAGGTTGCTCCAAACCAATGAGTGACTCTAGAGGACAGCATACTTACCACGCTCCCTTTCCAGCAGGGCCACCTGTGATTTCAGAAAAGAAAACATGATGAACATCAAGTCATGCCTCGTCCTGTGTGCACAGCTCTTTTGTTCTCTTGGTGATGGGCAGGGTCATGTGCAGTGATATGGAATCCACCTAGAGGTCGCCTTGGGTCCATTAGGTGGCACAGGGTGTCAGTAGTACCCGTGAAAAAGCTCACGATCCTGTGGACTGTAACCAATCCTGCTGTTTCCTGCAGGGTCTTTGGAATGGGGTCTCCATGGCTAAGGGACGCTCCCTCAAGAATCTCCCCAACAAGGACATTGTACGTGCTGAGGTGTTTGGATCTGATTGCGAGTATCAGAGAAAGAAGGGATGCTGTACCTCACCTGAAGAAAGGCTAACTTACCACCTTGGTGAAAAATGGGGCCTCTCCCTCTGTGCTGTCCACGTCAAGGCCATTGCACAGGCTAGCCAGGGGATCTAGGTGGATACATACAGAGAGTTTCGGGACCCCGACAGGACTCTTTGGGAATCGCTCAGGGAGTTTTGCCTGGTGTGTACATGCGGACAAGTGTGTGGAGGTGAGGAGCTCATTAGTATGGACTGAGCTGCAGTGGGCCCTTCCTGGATGGAGGATGAAAGATCCTGGAGAGGAGCAGGGATGTGAATAGAAACTCTGCCTCCTGATGGAGCTACAGGGCCTGGAGTAGCTGTGAAGTAGTCCATCTCCAAAGCACACCTACTGCCTGCCCCCAAACCTGCACCACTAAGAGCAGTGCAGTAGTTTCCGGGGACAGGGCCATGAGGCCACGGGTCTTTCTCCAGAAAATCCCTTTCTGTTACTCCGACCCTTCTTCTCAGTCCCGCTGGACCTGGAATCAGGGTGGTTCTCATCATGGAGCCTGCGAGGAAGCCCCACCTTTGCCCTTTTCCAGGTTGTTGCAAACAAGTGAGTGACTCCTGAGTACAGAATACTTATTGCCGTCCCCTTCCAGCAGGGACACCTGTGATTTCAGAAAGGAAAACAGTATGAACATCAAATCAGGCTTTGTTCTGTTTGCATGGCTCTTTTGTTCCCTGGGAGATGGGAGGAAGCCAGATGGGCAAGTGTACTAGAGGCCCGTGAGCCCCAATGTATGATGAGAGGAAAATGAGTCCTCCACAGATGCGCCCAGTCTTCCTAGACGTCCCACGTTTCGGGTCCCACTGGACAAAATAGGTGGCAAGGAGGAATAGCTGCTACCCGTACCAAAGCTCCCTGCCCTCCAGATGGTAGGTGATCCTTTTGTGGTTGTCCCTGCCCCGCCCCCACAATGCCTTTGGGATTAGGTAGCATTTTGTAATAGATTCTCACTCAAACTTCTCCCTACCCTGTCATTTGTGCATGCTGAGATTTTTTTTTATGTGACCTTGATTAAAAAAGCCAGAAGACTTTTGTGTCTCCCACAAAGAAAGGCCAACATGCCATGCTTTTGAAAAATGGGGCATCTTCCTCTGTCGTTCCTGTCGAACATTCACCCACCTGTCCATCCAGCCAAGCTAGGGAGAGATCCACAGAATGGTCAGTCCACTGGTGGGTCTCGGCAGGAAGAGCTCAGGGAGTTTCGCTTGGGGTGGGCATGCCCGGGAGTGTATGGCGACGTTGGGTTATGTGGGTATGGACTGAGCAAGTTGCTGCTGCATCAAGAGAGGTCAGAGCAAGGAGCAGGAATGGAGAGAGAAATATTGACTCTGAACTTGAGCTACAGGGAATGGAATCTGGGTGACCTCTTCAAGCCAAAAGAGGGTAAACACTAAGAGACACAGTCCATTCTACTGACAGGCAGGTTCTTCCAACCAGCGACTGTGTCGTGGTCATTGTCAAGACCGTTTCTTGGACACTCCCACCTATCTCTCACCTCTTCTAGGAGATTGTATTTTTGCAGAAGAACACTGTGTGACAGGGTTGCATTAAATGCAAGCACAAGTACCCTAGAGGTTTCTATTTGTTCCTGAGTCATGCAGGGTCAAGAAAACCAAAGACCCAGGATTTCTACGTACGGACATCTGAACATTCCAACAGAGTCCCCATCCACAAAGTGCTGATACTTCCCAGTCTTCCTTTCCTTTGGCATGCGGGTGTGTCCTTGGAGTCCATGGGACCCAGTTTCCCAGGACCCAGCTCCCCCAGTCAGGAACCAGGCGAGAGAAGGGCACTCTAACCTGGCCATGTAGCAGATTGTCAGGAAATCAGATCGGGCCCCGAGCTAGTGATGAAGCTTTCCTGGCAGTAGCCATCTGCCAGTGAGCCTTCCCTCTGTGCATTCAAGATGGGAGCATTTTTGTAAGGCTGGTGATGATGTTTTGGTCGACTAAAGTAGCTTTCTGACTCCTTTGTGTTTTGACCCTGTCTGACAAACGTCCCGAGCTAGGACAGATGTGGGCCCCTTCCTTTCTCCCCATCCCTTTCTGAAGAAAGGGAATCCTGAGCAGCCCTCCAGGTGGAGCTGTGTTCAGGGAGGAATGTGGTATCCTAGGGGGGTGTGCGTAGCGGGGATGAAGGAGGTTTGGCTTTGAAACTTTGACCCGTGCCTTCAACTCCATTCAGCAGATGTCCTCTGATTAAATGCATGCACTCAACACACCCACATGCCCGGTCCCGTCGCATAGACCCACGTGAAAACAAGCCCCAACCCTCAGACGCACCAAGCACACCGCCAGAATGACCTACTGGTTTGCAGGGACTGTAGCACAGGGTCCTGGTTTTCTACAGGATGCTCCTGCTTGTTCAGTCCGCCCCAGCCTCCATTCCCAGGAGGAACTCAGAATGGGGGAAGCTCTCTAGACCAAAGGAGGAGAGAAAGCCCTACCTTGTTCTTCAGCTAGATCTGTCCCCCTAAAGGGAGTGATGGGGGAATACGCATATGGGACACATCTGGTTGCTGTGTCCTGCATGTGGAGAAAGGGAAACCCAGTGAGGATCCCAGCACCCTTTGCACACCATGTGCACACATCTCTGTGCCCTTGGTGTCGTAAGCAAGCTAGATGGGATGCAGTCATTTCATCTGTTGATGAGGGAGCAGAAGGCTGGCTGAAGACAAAGCAAAAGCTGGCACCTTGCATCCCCTCTCCATCCACTCCCCCTCAGTAATATGTGCAGCATTCCTCAGGCACCCCTGACCGACCGCCATAAGAAACAAACAGTTAACTTGCAGAGATCACAATGCTGCAAGACAGAGTCTCCCTTGGTTTACAAATGTCCTAGAGATCCACAAACAAAGAAGTTACCTTATCAATAGCACAATTTCCAGAGGCAAATAACTCTATTCCTCAAGCCCTAAATAAAGTTAAATTTCTTCTAAACCAAATCTCACTAACAAAGATGCTTGATAGCAGAAATGTGAATGGCTTGCCAAAAGACAACATTGATCAAGCCTCAAGGCCTCTGGTATGCCAGAACCTTGTAGGCCCTCTTTAGCATATGAAAGCTCCATTGAAACCTCCCTTCCCCTCCTGGCAAGGAACATAACCTGCCATCTCTCCCAACCCAGGGCAGCAGCACTTCCTGCCCACAGGTCCTGTCCCTGTCCTTTAATAAACCACCATTTTGCACCAAAGATGTCTCAAGAATTATTTCTTGGTCATTGGCTCCAGACTTCAGCCCACCGAACCTCACCTAGATTCTAGAATTTCATCATATGGCGCCTGAACGTGGGGCTATGAGTCTTTACATTTGGACTCTAAGCTTTGGTGCAAAATTGGTGAGTACTTTCTCTCCTTTTCCTTTACTCTCATTTCAGGGCTTTTCAGTGTTCTTATTGGAACACTTGCATGTCAATTGTTCAGGCTGTAATCCTCTTGCCTGTGGCTGCTCTATGGGGAAGAGAGCATCTGCCTTTTGGCTGTAAGTTTGTACCCTGGCCCGAATGACAATAAGACCCAGAAACTTGATACCATTTCTTTATTCCTGTTCTTATATAAAGTTGTCTCTCTTGGGCACGCGACAGCCACCTAAGTCACCAGGTCGGCTTCCAGTCTTACACTCCCGTGTGAGGTTTCCTCCTGACTGATATCATGTGATTGCCTCCCCATCCCTGGTCTAGCCGCTTCTGTCCGAGAGACCTCCACTGGGAGCAAGATGAAACCAGTACCCGATTGAATTAAAACGCAACCGGGGACCGTTTCCTAGGGAAGTTGGCTGTAAGGACCACTTGTGTTGGAATGTCGCATAGACCATGATGGATTTCAGTCTTTACTGTTTCTTGCCAGTGTCTTCTACAGACTACTTATAGCTTTGAAATTCCCCTTGTAAAAACCTTCCTAGTATTTCCATGGGTTAAAATGGTAAAACAGTATGCAGTCGTCAGGACAGACGATGGCATGGCACAGTATATTGGTTCATTCACCAGGCACGCATCGGCAGCCTAGGATGCGATGGGGAAGGGGAGGGATGCCGGAACCCCTCCAGGGCCTTTTATGGCAAGAATGCCTTCCCGGGGAAGGCAGGATGGTGATCAATAGCGATTTTTTTGAGGGATGCCTCGGGTCGCTTTTGACACACGGGAACCTCTGACATATCCTGGAGTTGGGGGGATTTGGTAATAGACCTTTTTTACTTTTCTGGGAGCATGGCCTCAGTAGGCATCTTCAGTTCCCAAGGACTCTACCTTGGGGTGCCTTTTAACCCACTGGAAATAATTTGGATTGCAAAACCTAGGAAAGGACTGAGCTCCTGTAACACTGCATGGCCTCAGTGGGATCTATCAGTTAGGTCTCCTCTGCAGGAAACGGGGCAAATGGACCTAGGATACCTTCATTGCTCATACCTAGGCCTTCATTGCTCTGCACCAGGACCCCAGACTAAGGGGCTTTTGCAGAATGTGTTTGCCCAAATGAGTCAGCTAGTAAACTTAGTTTTGACATACTGGATGATAATTATGTTAGTAGGACTTCAGATAAGCCCAGTTTGCTGGGCCATCCCTAGCAAAGGGGACTCTGACCTTATTTCTCTGTGTTTCTCTTAATAGATGTGGGGGCTTCTCCCTCACTCACTTCCTGTGTTAATGGCTATAACTGGAGCCAATTGGGGTTAGTCTAACTCAAGACAAAGACTGTAAGGAATATTCCCAAGCAGCTACCGAAACTCCCTTTGTTTCAGGGAAGTTTCCCTGTCTTCTCTGGCCCGACTTGGACTGCTTAACCCCTTCCCCCTTGCTGGTGGGAAAGCATGGCGTCTGCTCCTGTTGGGGCTTATGAGCTCTAAAACCGGGAATCCTTTCTCTGCCTACTGGCAGCACCTTGTTTCCTCTGTTTCCCCCTACTCCTGTTTCTGTACCAATGTGTGTGTGGCCTGCATGACTAGCCTCTAAATCATGCACCATGTCTCCTTCTCTATTCACTGTCAAGGAGCAAGAAGAGCAGTCCTTGGACCTAACTCCCCCCACCCGACTCCAGATCTTCCCACGCATGTCTCAGGTAAACATTCAAAGAAGTGGAGTGGGCCCAGGTAGAACGTAAATCAGTATTTGAACTAAGTTAAGTTTGTTGGTTTAATTAAGATAGACATGTCTTTGAAGTTACAGCAGTAAATGTGAAGCTTTTATTCAATCAAAGTTTACTGAAGGTCAAATAAGCTTGTATTATATGTTCAAATATGTTAGCAAAGAGATGACTAAACTGATAGTTAATTGTCTGTCTCAGAGTTTTAATGGATAATTGCTGAAGTAGCTTTCAAAGTCTTTGGTAGCCTGAAAATTTAAAGTTTTGCTTGGAAAACATGTAATTAAATTATGAACATCTAGGTCTTAACCAAACAGGATAAAATGCTAAGTCATTAATTACTAGATGTGGGTTTGTGCTTTTGACTTCTTACGGCAAAGAAACTAAGAGTATTTAAATCTATTGGTAAACATGTTTTGCGCTTAACTGATTCATAAATTTGCCATCTGAAGAATTCTGTTGTAACAGATCACAACTGGTTAATAACTAAATGTGTTTCTAAGAGTATAAAATTCGGCTTAGTGTAACTAAGACTGATGGAAATAAGGGAAACAACTCTGTATGTAGGAAAGTAGATGATATGTAAGAAAGATTTAAGGAATGGGAATACATTTTCTTGAGGGTAAGAGAAGGTAATTTTGTCCTAAATGAGATGGTGGTTTGGAAAGAAATGACTTGGGACAAAACCTGAATGCAAAAGAAAGTTGTATAAGGTTTGTGAAGGGAAATCTTCAGAAAAGGAATTTTAGCTATGGTCAGGACAGACTAAGATTGAAATGAATAGGTTTTAAAAGTAAGACTGAAATTGTCTCTGTTCAAAAGGACAAAGATTTCTTAGATTAACTGATCTGCTGTTAAGAAAATGTAAAGAGTTTTCTCTTTGCCTGCTCCGAAAACCCAGTTCCTATGTTTTGTTTTATCACGTGTTTAACATCCCTAATTATATTTAGGCATGTGCTTTAAAACTTTATAAGATTTTAGCAAATGCTGACAAGATTTAAGTTGTAAATCTCTTTAACTCAGGCTTTTCCTTGGTATCTCAGGCTTTTCCTTGGTATGCTAAGTTACTCATGAAATACTGCTAAACTAATGATAAACCTTGGGTTACATTTGGGAAAATGCTACAACTATTCTAGAGATTATGCATTTCCTAAAGTTTTAAAGTTTTGAGAGATCATCCCTTGATATTGTAATTACGGAAATGTTATGTGTCACAGAAATATCCTGATTTCCTTGCCACCTAAATTGTAAACTCTCGTCTTGTCAGCTCTAACCATATCTATTCTGAGTTTTTGTCATTTATAATTATTTTAATTCTCTTGTAAAATGAGTTTTATCTTCAAGGAGATTCATATAAAGGACTTTCAGGACAAATACAGATATTTGATATACTTGAAAATCCTAAAACTGAAATGGGTAAGAATTTCCAAAACTAACTAAAGCTGCATTCACCAGATTTAATAACATGGGACTAAATGAACTAAAATATTATAGTGTTGTGTCTCTTAATGTTTTGTCTTATTTTAGACATTGCTTGTTCTCTAATGTTTGCTCTTCCAGACTAGGGATATTTTTTCTTAAGTTATCTATAACTTACAGAGATGTAAAAGTATTGATTTGTAAACAAATGAAGGCATTCAACTTTTCTCTCTATCTGAACCCTCTGAAACCAAAAAGGCTCAGTAAGTATTCTTTCTTCCTTGGCAATCAGTCATTTTCATAAGTTCAATAAGAGTCTGTTCTCCTTGTAACAGAACAGCATTGGAAACATGGGTTATTTTACCAAGGCTTTGACTGGAATGTCATGTTTGAGAAAGACATGCATAGACTCAGATATGACCAGACAGCTTTAAGGAACTAAGGTTGACTTTATGAAACCTGGAGCCATAAAGCCCCTTGGGACTGTTGGCCTGATACCTTGCTTACAGAGTTGTCAGCAGCCTCACCAGGTGAGTCAAGAATGTCACTTCCTGGCAGGATACTTTGGGAACCTCAGGAAGAAGAATTCACCCAAATCGACAGGTATTGCAGGCATGCCTGATGGCAAGTATGTGGCTTGGCTTCTGGCCTGGAGAGGCTACTAAAAGTTCAACCTAGAGATTCCTTATAAGAAGTTCCAGCAAAGCAGATTCTAAAAGATCTATATGATCACACTAACTGTTCTTGCTGAGCTTATGTAAATAATAGGCCAAGTTTGTTAAAACTGGACTTCTCAAGTGAATTAGTCCTGATTTGGCTATCTCTGGAAATGAGGGTTATTTTAGAGAGAAAAACTATGTTTTAGTAACACACCTTTATGGATGTTAAATTCTAGATTTGATTGTCTTTAAATGTTTTTTTTTTTTATCTAAGCTAAACAATTTGTGGTAAACATCAGAGAAGTTGCACAATAGCTTCTGTAGTCAATCTTATTATTTTGTGGGGATATTAGCAGAACCCCATGGCACATGATTAAACAACTGGAAAATGGGATTGATTCCCCTACAATTGTATAACTTAACTAAAACCTTGTGTGTGGCTGGGATAATGAAGTTGCCTAAAAGCCAGCATACCATGCTCCCTAGGATTAACTATGGACTTGTGGAGATAATGGATGACCCCACTTTCTTTGAGTGGATTGGATGATGCATGTGGGACTCCCCTTATCTCCCCACTTGCCAGTTTTCTCCCACTTGCCAGTGATCCTCTGTATTCAGGATATTGTTAAGGCTGGGCCACTCAAAGGGCTACTTAATGGTTTCATCCCTTAGTCATATTTATCCTAGAGGCCACCTCTGTTGAGGTACAATTGCAAATAGATGCTTTAGCTAAGCATAGAACAGCCTTCCTCATAAAAAAAGCCTCAAAGCTCACTATGGGACAGTCCCTGACTATAATTACTTCATATCAGGTCCAGATTTGTCTTAGAAGCCAAAGGCCACCAATGGGTGATGGAGGCTGACTTATTAAATACTGGGCCATACTTACAGATATGCCAGAAATAATACTTAAAAGTTGTCAAACTTTAAACCTAATTACCTCTATGCCTGAACCTGACCATTGTACCTCTTTCTCTATAGAGCAAAAACTGTTCAGAGGTTATTGATCTTGCTTACTCTATTTGGTCAGATTTAAGAAGCCCCTGTTGAAAATACAAATGACAGTTGGATTACTGATGACAATAGTTTTCATAAAAAGAATAAGAAAAGCTAGATATGCCATAGTGTTCACTAGCACTTTGTAATTGCCAAAGCCTTAAAAATAAGCATGAACACTGACTCCAAATATGCCTTCCTGGTACTACATGCCCATGGAGCTATTTGGAAGGAAAGGGGATTGCTGTCAAGCCAGTTATAACTCCCAAACAAATATGGACCTAAGTTACAAATCCCTCCTTATCGCTATACTGAGGATGGCATATATCAAATCTGGGATACATATTTGTGGTTCACACCCATTATTGGACATCTCAGTCAAAAGGCAGTTTTCTGCTGGGAACAAAGAATCATATGTATGATACTTGGGCAAATAACACACGACATCTAGGATGGCTATCATTAGAAATTTGTTCCCAAATTATAGTACTCCAGGCTACTGACTGGTTTGCTACTGAT
>NC_045627.1:9349082-9449880 GCF_009829155.1 Mustela erminea | reverse complement strand
AAAGAGAGTAGGAATGTAGAAGGCCAAATGCTGAGAAAGCCTGCATTTGAAATAAAATCAGAATATCTGATTCCCAAAGTTGTTTTTGCTGCAAGGACATTCCTGGCCTTCAACAGACATCTGCAAAGGACACAGGAAGGTACCTGTATTAGTCAAAGTTCTCCAGAGAACCAACTGGATGTCTAAAAGTAAATATATAGCATCTGTATCTATGTCTATATCTATATATATATGGAGAGGGAGGGAGGGAGGGAGAGAGAGAGAGAAAGAATTTTATTTTAAGGAATTGGATCATGATTATAGAGAGTAGCAATCCAAAATCTGTAGGTTGGGCTGGCAGGCTCAGACCCTGGAAGAGCTAATATTGCAATTCAAGGCTATATTAATCATGTTTTTTGTTTTCTGTTTTTTATGGTGATGAGACATCTTTCTGGAGATAAGGAGAAGTTAAGGAAGCCAGGAGAAGTTGTTCTATTCATGGACATAATAATCACCTGGTTACATACCCTTTATATCCAAACCAACCAATCCCAGGGACCTAGATCAACACTTCCTTTATCTCACTCTCACAAACTAAAACCAATAGTTATCTCATTCTAAATCACAGCAAAGGTAGGTGTCAGACAACTAAAGGCCACCCTATACATAAAGATGCTTGACATTATTCAAACTGGCCAGTCCTAGACTGTTTCCCCTGCTCTGCCTTGCTTTGTCCATGGAAACCCCTGTAAAGTCTCTGGGCTATGCTTTCACCTCACTCCGTCTTCTGTTTCCTGACCAGATTCCTGTGTGAAGTGGCATGCCCCCTCTTCTGGGGAAATGCAAATAACAAAAATACCTCAGTCCCATTTGCATCTTTGTGTCATCACACAGTCACCTCCATAAGTTAAAATCCCACAGGTATTTTAACACAATGTCCAAATGTCCTTAGGCTGGAGACCTAGGAAGAGAAAATATTGCAGTTCAAGTTTGGAGCGGTCTGCTGGGATAATAACCATATTCCTCTGGGGCAGTTAGTCCTCTGACTGATGAGGTGAGGCCCACCAACATTATGGAAAGTCCTATGTTTTACTCCAAGTCCATTGTTTCAAGTATTAATCACATCCAAAAAACACTCTCTCACAGAAATATCTGGGAATAATGTTGGACAAAATATATGGACACAATGAGATCAACCACGTCAATATACAAAATTAACCATCACAAGAAATTTATGGGGAATTCTGCACGTATTACTCTTGGACCCCAAAGAGCCTGACAAGATAAGACACATTGTTCTTCTCAAACTCAGGAGCCTGCAGGGAAGGAGTGGGAAAGAGACAGCAAAGGAACAGGCCGATGTGCCCTTGCAGTCTGACTAGCTAGGGATCTGTCAACCAACATCAAGCTATGAATGTGGTTTGAGGTGGTCTGTGACTGATAGGGCTCCAGCCTCATGGCAGACACAAATGCTGAGCTGCTCTAAAAGGGATACAGTCATTCTTGGTATAAGGAAATTACTGTAGTTAGTTTTGCCAAGAATAAAAACCAGCATATGGTCAAAAAAAAAATGAAAGGAAACAAAGCTCATGAAATAAGAAGCAGTTAGATATAAGAGAAAGCAAAAATGGACAAAGATTTCAGACTTTGTAAATGCCAAACTTTTCATAGACCTCTAATCATTTCCTTGTGTCTGTTAGTTTTTAAATATCTCTACTCATTGTAATTGCATTCACTTTCATTTACTGAATAACAAACGATCTCAAAACTACAATCTAGGACTATCATTTCCATCATGGGTCTCTTGACCAACTGCCTAGTGAAAGTGGTGAAGATGATTTTTTTTAAATGAGAGAGTCCACAAATGGCCCTATGTACATACAGCAAATGAAGGAAATGTATTCAAGGAAACCTACTTAGTAAGAACGGTAGGAGTCTGTGACACTTGAACCACAACCTTCTTCCTCCCTTTCCCATCCCCAGCTCAATATGAAACAAAGTCCATTCCACATGGCCGCAACCAAGGACACAGGGCTCTTTGTCTCCCAGTTCAAGGGTTACAGCATCCTCTTGGGAGAGGCAGGATGACAGTCTTTCTCATCCTTGACCCTGGCTGCCTGTTGTCAAGTGGAAGGTCCTGGCAAGTGTGGCCAAGAGATAGGGTTCTTTCTACCACTGAGGCCCTACTCTGGAAGAGGCTCTCCCTTGGGTGGTGCACTGGAAATACTAGAACCTCACCTGTCTTTCCCCTGGCCTGAAATTCAATTATCTAATACTCAATTTGGAAAGCTAAGATGACATGAACCTACCACCTCCTTTCCCCATATCATGGGGCATCTACCTGCTGACTCAGGATGACAGGGAAGATTGCCTAAGAGCGTAAGCTTCTTTGTCCTGGGCTCTTCCCCCGCTCTTTTTTTTTTTTTTTTTAAGCCTAGCAGAGAAGATTGTATTAACTAAATCAGTTGATTTACTCTACCTTTTAAAATAAAATAAATGAAATGTAATAGATAACCCTAAAATCAAAAGACTTAAATATAAAAAACAAAAAGCATCTTCGTTCTTTCCACAGTTTGGCAACCGTGGCCATTGCTGCTATAAACATTGAGGTACAGATGGCCCTTCTTTTCACAACATCTGTATCTTTGGGGTAAATACCCAGTAGTGCAATCGCAGGGTCATAAGGAAGCTCTATTTTTAATTTTTTGAGGAATCTCCACACTGTTCTCCAAAGAGGCTGCACCAACTTGCATTCCCACCAACAGTGGAAGAGGGTTCCCAATTCTCCACATCCCCTCCAGCACATGTTGTTTCCTGTCTTGTTAACTTCTGGCCTTCAACAGACGAATGGATAAGGAAGATGTGGTCCATATACACTATGGAGTATTATGCCTCCATCAGAAAGGATGAATACCCAACTTTTGTAGCAACATGGATGGGACTGGAGGAGATTATGCTGAGTGAAATAAGTCAAGCAGAGTCAATTATCATATGGTTTCACTTATTTGTGGAGCATAAAAAATAGCATGGTGGACATGGGGAGTTAGGAGAAGGGAGTTGGGGGAAATTGGAAGGGGAGGTGAACCATGGGAGGCTATGGACTCTAAAAAACAATCTGAGGGGTTTTAAGTGGGGGTGGGTGGGAGGTTGGGGGAACCAGGTGGTGGGTGTTAGGGCATGGATTGCATGGAGTACTGAGTGTGGTACAAAAACAATGAATACTGTTATGCTGAAAATAAATAAAAAATAAATTTTAAAAAAAGCAAAGAAAATCCACAACTAGAATAAATTAAACTAAAAATTAATATGTATAAGAATAAGTTACTTATTAAAAATAAGCCTAGAAGAAATTCTAAAGTGGAATAATTTAAACACATGTACATATTTGACAATCACTTTTTTTTTTAAGATTTTATTTATTTATTTGACAGAGAGACATCACAAGTAGGCAGAGAGGCAGGCAGAGAGAGAGAGAGGAGGAAGCAGGCTCCCTGCTGAGCAGAGAGCCCGATGCGGGACTCGATCCCAGGACCCTGAGATCATGACCCGAGCCGAAGGCAGCGGCTTAACCCACTGAGCCACAATCACTTTAATGTTAAATGAATCTGAAATTAGATAACCATGTAAAAGAGTGGCTATAGATTTGGGGAAGATGAAGGCAGTTGTCCCTTCTAAGTTATATAGGCTGCTCACTACATTAAAGAACAGAACCAAAATGGCGAAGGACAGTTGCAGTAGAAGTAGCGAGAGAGCAGACCCTAATGAATGAGTGGTAGGGGGATACATTTAGAAAATCTCCAGAACCAAGCCATCATGGATTTGAGCATTTCAGAGCAACAATAGGAGAGAGAGAGAGCTCTGTGAGGCTAAAGATCTGCTTAAGATATACTGCTTTCTACAAATCCAAGAAAACAAGTTTGGCGACAGAAAAATAGTGCTATGGACTCCCAGGCAGAGGGTTGTAAGAGGAAAGGGGAGTACCTTCAGAATAGCTCCACTGAAGAAAATTAAGGCATAAATTCCTGACAAATTTCATCTACTTTCATGTGCTTTTTTTCCCAAAATGAAGAAAAAGGCATTAGGGAAATGAAACAGGATATTGAATGACACCATAAATTAGAGTTAGAAAAACTCAGTGAGGAAAGTACAGACCTCAGGGAAGAAGCAGCAGCGTATCGAAACATTACTTCCTAAGTGAAATGGAAAGTAGTAAAAAGGGCAGCAGACAGTGCTGTATGAGAATGGGAAGTGAGAAGAGAAAAATGCTAAAAAAGAAACTAAAAAAAGAGACTACAAGATTTGAGAGAAAATACCAAAATGTGAAGTTATGGACAGGAAATGAGTATCTGGAATGCCTCTGGGAAAACCAAAGCAAAGACACAAAAACGTTAAAAGTCATAATACAGACTTTTTTGTAAACACAATAAATCCTTTCAAACTGTTTATTAACAGAGTACCCTGAACACTGACTCAGAATAACAAATGGAAGTTTAGTAAAATCATTGAGAGAAAAATGAAATTAAAATTGAAATGCAAAATTTAATTAAAATGTAAAGAAAAAATGAAATCCTTGGTCATCTAGGGAAAAAGGTCATCTAGGGAGCAGATGACATATAAAGGAAAGGAAATGAGAATGTAATCCACATTTCTGAATGCAGTATTTTGTACCACAAGAAAATGGAGTAATGTATTGAAAGACACTGAAGGGAAGACACTGCGAACCATGGATTTTATAGCTAGAAAACCTGATTTATACAGAATAAAAGTCTTGGCCTTCAAGTCACTATGCAAGAACTCAGGCTATATTTCTCCCATGACCCCTCGAAGAGGGATGACCAAACATAGGATAAGAAATGCCTAGAAAGAATGTAAGGACAGATGGTTAACAGGCAATCTATGATGACTTTGCATCACTAAGGTTCTGTGAGAGGAAGAATGACCTCAGTGGCAGTCCCTAGGGTAATTGTTTCATAATAATTCAAGAGCTTTCTTGGAAAAGAATACTTTTTATTTTATGTAAACATATATTTTTTTTATTTCCAGCATAACAGTATTCATTATTTTTGCACCACACCCCGTGCTCCATGCAATCCATGCTCTCTATAATACCCACCACCTGGTACCCCAACCTCCCACCCCCCGTCCCTTCAAAACCCTCAGATTGTTTTTCAGAGTCCATAGTCTCTCATGGTTCACCTCCCCTTCCAATTTCCCCCAACTCCCTTCTCCACTCTAAGTCCCCATGTCCTCCATGCTATTTGTTATGCTCCACAAATAAGTGAAACCATATGATAATTGACTCTCTCTGCTTGACTTATTTCACTCAGCATAATCTCTTCCAGTCCCGTCCATGTTGCTACAAAAGTTGGGTATTCATCCTTTCTGATGGAGGCATAATACTCTATCCCCAGGGGTACAGGTCTGTGAATCACCAGGTTTACACACTTCACAGCACTCACCAAAGCACATACCCTCCCCAATGTCCATAATCCCACCCCCTTCTCCCAAACCCCCTCCCCCCAGCAACCCTCAGTTTGTTTTGTGAGATTAAAAGTCACTTATGGTTTGTCTCCCTCCCAATCCCATCTTGTTTCATTTCTTCTTCTTCTACCCACTTAAGCCCCCATGTTGCATCACCACTTCCTCATATCAGGGAGATCATATGATAGTTGTCTTTCTCTGCTTGACTTATTTCGCTAAGCATGATACGCTCTAGTTCCATCCATGTTGTCGCAAATGGCAAGATTTCATTTCTTTTGATGGCTGCATAGTATTCCATTGTGTATATATACCACATCTTCTTGATCCATTCATCTGTTGATGGACATCTAGGTTCTTTCCATAGTTTGGCTATTGTGGACATTGCTGCTATAAACATTCGGGTGCATGTGCCCCTTTGGATCACTACGTTTGTATCCTTAGGGTAAATACCCAGTAGTGCAATTACTGGGTCATAGGGCAGTTCTATTTTCAACATTTTGAGGAACCTCCATGCTGTTTTCCAGAGTGGCTGCACCAGCTTGCATTCCCACCAACAGTGTAGGAGGGTTCCCCTTTCTCCGCATCCTCGCCAGCATCTGTCATTTCCTGACTTGTTGATTTTAGCCATTCTGACTGGTGTGAGGTGATATCTCATTGTGGTTTTGATTTGTATTTCCCTGATGCCGAGTGATATGGAGCACTTTTTCATGTGTCTGTTGGCCATCTGGATGTCTTCTTTGCAGAAATGTCTGTTCATGTCCTCTGCCCATTTCTTGATTGGATTATTTGTTATTTGGGTGTTGAGTTTGCTAAGTTCTTTATAGATTCTGGACACTAGTCCTTTATCTGATATGTCATTTGCAAATATCTTCTCCCATTCTGTCAGTTGTCTTTTGATTTTGTTAACTGTTTCCTTTGCTGTGCAAAAGCTTTTGATCTTGATGAAATCCCAATAGTTCATTTTTGTCCTTGCTTCCCTTGCCTTTGGCGTTGTTCCTAGGAAGATGTTGCTGCGGTTGAGGTCAAAGAGGTTGCTGCCTGTGTTCTCCTCAAGGATTTTTATGGATTCCTTTCGCACATTGAGGTCCTTCATCCATTTTGAGTCTATTTTTGTGTGTGGTGTAAGGAAATGGTCCAATTTCATTTTTCTGCATGTGGCTGTCCAATTTTCCCAGCACCATTTATTGAAGAGGCTGTCTTTTTGCCATTGGACATTCTTTCCTGCTTTGTCGAAGATTAGTTGACCATAGAGTTGAGGGTCTATTTCTGGGCTCTCTATTCTGTTCCATTAATCTATGTGTCTGTTTTTGTGCCAGTACCATGCTGTCTTGATGACGACAGCTTTGTAATAGAGCTTGAAGTCCGGAATTGTGATGCCACCAACGTTGGCTTTCTTTTTCAATATCCCTTTGGCTATTCGAGGTCTTTTCTGGTTCCATATAAATTTTAGCATTATTTGTTCCATTTCTTTGAAAAAGATGGATGGTACTTTGATAGGAATTGCATTAAATGTGTAGATTGCTTTAGGTAGCATAGACATTTTCACAATATTTATTCTTCCAATCCAGGAGCATGGAACATTTTTCCATTTCTTTGTGTCTTCCTCAATTTCTTTCATGAGTACTTTATAGTTTTCTGAGTATATATTCTGTGTCTCTTTGGTTAGGTTTATTCCTAGGTATCTTATGGTTTTGGGTGCAATTGTAAACGGGATTGACTCCTTAATTTCTCTTTCTTCTGTCTTGCTGTTGGTGTAGAGAAATGCAACTGATTTCTGTGCATTGATTTTATATCCTGACACTTTACTGAATTCCTGTATAAGTTCTAGCAGTTTTGGAGTGGAGTCTTTTGGGTTTTCCACATATAGTATCATATCATCTGCAAAGAGTGATAATTTGACTTCTTCTTTGCCGATTTGGATGCCTTTAATTTCCTTTTGTTGTCTGATTGCTGAGGCTAGGACCTCTAGTACTATGTTGAATAGCAGTGGTGATAATGGACATCCCTGCCGTGTTCCTGACCTTAGTGGAAAAGCTTTCAGTTTTTCTCCATTGAGAATGATATTTGCGGTGGGTTTTTCATAGATGGCTTTGATGATATTGAGGTATGTGCCCTCTATCCCTACCCTTTGAAGAGTTTTGATCAGGAAGGGATGCTGTACTTTGTCAAATGCTTTTTCAGCATCTATTGAGAGTATCATATGGTTCTTGTTCTTTCTTTTATTGATGTGTTGTATCACATTGACTGATTTGCGGATGTTGAACCAACCTTGCAGCCCTGGAATAAATCCCACTTGGTCGTGGTGAATAATCTTTTTAATGTACTGTTGAATCCTATTGGCTAGTATTTTGTTGAGTATTTTCGCATCTGTGTTCATCAAGGATATCGGTCTATAGCTCTCTTTTTTGGTGGGATCCTTGTCTGGTTTTAGGATCAAGGTGATGCTGGCCTCATAAAATGAGTTTGGAAGTTTTCCTTCCATTTCTATTTTTTGGAACAGTTTCAGGAGAATAGGAATTAGTTCTTCTTTAAATGTTTGGTAGAATTCCCCCGGGAAGCCGTCTGGCCCTGGGCTTTTGTTTGTTTGGAGATTTTTAATGACTGTTTCAATCTCCTTACTGGTTATGGGTCTGTTCAGGCTTTCTATTTCTTCCTGGTTCAGTTGTGGTAGTTTATATGTTTCTAGGAATGCATCCATTTCTTCCAGATTGTCAAATTTATTGGCGTAGAGTTGCTCATAGTATGTTCTTATAATAGTTTGTATTTCTTTGGTGTTAGTTGTGATCTCTCCTCTTTCATTTATGATTTTATTTATTTGGGTCCTTTCTCTTTTCTTTTTGATAAGTCGGGCCAGGGGTTTATCAATTTTATTAATTCTTTCAAAGAACCAGCTCCTTGTTTTGTTGATTTGTTCTATTGTTTTTTTGGTTTCTATTTCATTGATTTCTGCTCTGATCTTTATGATTTCTCTTCTCCTGCTGGGCTTAGGGTTTCTTTCTTGTTCTTTCTCCAGCTCCTTTAGGTGTAGGGTTAGGTTGTGTACCTGAGACCTTTCTTGTTTCTTGAGAAAGGCTTGTACCGCTATATATTTTCCTCTCAGGACTGCCTTTGTTGTGTCCCACAGATTTTGAACCGTTGTATTTTCATTATCATTTGTTTCCATGATTTTTTTCAATTCTTCTTTAATTTCCCGGTTGACCCATTCATTCTTTAGAAGGATGCTGTTTAGTCTCCATGTATTTGGGTTCTTTCCAAACTTCCTTTTGTGGTTGAGTTCTAGCTTTAGAGCATTGTGGTCTGAAAATATGCAGGGAATGATCCCAATCTTTTGATACCGATTGAGTCCTGATTTAGGACCGAGGATATGATCTATTCTGGAGAATGTTCCATGTGCACTAGAGAAGAATGTGTATTCTGTTGCTTTGGGATGAAATATTCTGAATATATCTGTGATGTCCATCTGGTCCAGTGTGTCGTTTAAGGCCTTTATTTCCTTGCTGATCTTTTGCTTGGATGATCTGTCCATTTCCGTGAGGGGAGTGTTAAAGTCCCCTACTATTATTGTATTATTGTTGATGTGTTTCTTTGATTTTGTTATTAATTGGTTTATATAGTTGGCTGCTCCCACGTTGGGGGCATAGATATTTAAAATTGTTAAATCTTCTTGTTGGACAGACCCTTTGAGTATGATATAGTGTCCTTCCTCATCTCTTATTATAGTCTTTGGCTTAAAATCTAATTGATCTGATATAAGGATTGCCACTCCTGCTTTCTTCTGATGTCCATTAGCATGGTAAATTCTTTTCCACCCCCTCACTTTAAATCTGGAGGTGTCTTCGGGCTTAAAATGAGTTTCTTGGAGGCAACATATAGATGGGTTTTGTTTTTTTATCCATTCTGATACCCTGTGTCTTTTGACAGGGGCATTTAGCCCATTAACATTCAGGGTAACTATTGAGAGATATGAATTTAGTGCCATTGTATTGCCTGTAAGGTGACTGTTACTGTATATGGTCTCTGTTCCTTTCTGATCTACCACTTGTAGGCTCTCTCTTTGCTTAGAGGACCCCTTTCAATATTTCCTGTAGAGCTGGTTTGGTATTTGCAAATTCTTTCAGTTTTTGTTTGTCCTGGAAGCTTTTAATCTCTCCTTCTATTTTCAATGATAGCCTAGCTGGATATAGTATTCTTGGCTGCATGTTTTTCTCGTTTAGTGCTCTGAAAATATCATGCCAGCTCTTTCTGGCCTGCCAGGTCTCTGTGGATAAGTCAGCTGCCAATCTAATATTTTTACCATTGTATGTTACAGACTTCTTTTCCCGGACTGCTTTCAGGATTTTCTCTTTGTCACTGAGACTTGTAAATTTTACTATTAGGTGACGGGGTGTGGGCCTATTCCTATTGATTTTGAAGGGCGTTCTCTGAACCTCCTGAATTTTGATGCTCGTTCCCTTTGCCATATTGGGGAAATTCTCCCCAATAATTCTCTCCAGTATACCTTCTGCTCCCCTCTCTCTTTCTTCTTCTTCTGGAATCCCAATTATTCTAATGTTGTTTCATCTTATGGTGTCACTTATCTCTCGAATTCTCCCCTCGTGGTCCAGTAGCTGTTTGTCCCTCTTTTGCTCAGCTTCTTTATTCTCTGTCATTTGGTCTTCTATATCACTAATTCTTTCTTCTGCCTCATTTATCCTAGCAGTGAGAGCCTCCATTTTTGATTGCACTTCATTAATAGCTTTTTTTATTTCAACTTGGTTAGATTTTAGTTCTTTTATTTCTCCAGAAAGGGCTTTTATATCTCTCGAGAGGGTTTCTCTAATATCTTCCATGCCTTTTTCGAGCCCGGCTAGAACCTTGAGAATTGTCATTCTGAACTCTAGATCTGACATATTACCAATGTCTGTATTGATTAGGTCCCTAGCCTTCGGTACTGCCTCTTGTTCTTTTTTTTGTGTTGAATTTTTCCGTCTTGTCATTTTGTCCAGATAAGAGTATATGAAGGGGCAAGTAAAATACTAAAAGGGTGGCAACAACCCCAGGAAAAAATGCTTTAACAAAATTAGAAGAGATCCAAAATCGTTAGGGGGGAGAAAGGGGATAAAAAGAGTTTCAAAAAGGAAGAAAGAAAAAAAAGGAAAAAAGAAAAGAAAAGAATTAAAAAAAAAAGGAAAACACCTAAGAAAAATGTAAAAATGAAAAAATATATATATTAGATAAACTAGTAAAAAATCGTTAAAAAAGAAAAAGGTAACAGTTAAAAAAAAAAAAATTTTACCCGAAGGCGAGAAAAAAAAAAAAAAAAAAATGAAAAAGAAAAAAATTAAATTAACTGCAAGACTAAAAAAAAAAATCACAGGGAAAAAGCCATGAGTTCCGTGCTTGGCTTTCTCCTCCTCTGGAATTCTGCTGCTCTCCTTGGTATTGAAACCGCACTCCTTGGTAGGTGAACTTGGTCTCGGCTGGATTTCTTGTTGATCTTCTGGGGGAGGGGCCTGTTGTAGTGATTCTCAAGTGTCTTTGCCCCAGGCGGAATTACACCACCCTTACCCGGGGCCGGGGTGAGTAATCCGCTCGGGTTTGCTTTCAGGAGCTTTTGTTCCCTGAGCGCTTTCCGTAGAGTTCCAGAGGACGGGAATACAAATGGCGGCCTCCTGGTCTCCGGCCCGGAGGAGCCGAGAGCCCAGGGCCGCACTCCTCAGTGCGCCCTCAGAGAACAGCGCCCAGTTACTCCCGTCTGCCTGACCTCCGGCCGCGCTCCGAGCTCTCCGAGCCTGCGACCAGTTCAAGGTAACACCGAGCTGCGAGCTTACTGTCTGCTCTGTCTCTGTAGCCGGCTTTCCCGTTCCAATACCCGCAAGCTCTGCGACACTCAGACACCCCTGATCTTTCTGTGACCCTGCGGGACCTGAGGCCACGCTGAACCCGCGTGGGCTTCGCCCCGGTTTAGCCTCTGGAGCGATGTCCCTCAGCGGAACAGACTTTTAAAAGTCCTGATTTTGTGCGCGGTTGCTCCGCCGCTTGCCGGGAGCCGGCCCCTCCCTCCCGGGGTCTATCTTCCCGTCGCTTTGGATTCACTTCTCCGCCGGTCCTACCTTTCAGAAAGTGGTTGTTTTTCTGTTTCCAGAATTGCTGTTCTTCTTCCCTTCGATCTGCCGATGGATTTTCAGGTGTTTGCAATCTTTAGATAAGCTATCTAGCTGATCTCCGGCTAGCTGAAGCAGTCTCAGCCTGCTACTTCTCCGCCATCTTGACTCCTCCCCCGTAAACATATTTTTTAAACAGCTGGAAGTTAATATTGCTTAATATAGACAGATTATGTTAATTAATTGATTTTACATTTAAAAAATAGTAAACTTCCAACATTAAGTGTAATGGTTATTCAACAAAATGCATTCCAAGTCCACACAATTCAGGAAGGAAATAACTGGCACTACATGAGCTGACTTGGGAGAGAGGAGTGTTCATGGGGAAGCCAAGAGGCAGCTCTCTTGTTGGCCTCATGGCTGATGGAAGGCCCTGGAAATGGGCAATCTCCAGCCCCTCCAAGGCCCAGGCTGGCTGCTCTATTGAGCAGTGATAGAATCTACAGAACTAGCAGGAATCCACAGGTGTCACAGTGATGGATGGAAGAGGGGCTCAGCAGGGTGGGTGTGTGGGTACTTGTCAGGCCCTGGAAGATGACCTTGAGCCCTACAGTGCCCAAGGGTCAGATGCATAAGGTACTGGGGCCTGTTTGTTGCTCTGTGCTGAGGGGGTGATCTGTCAGCACACAGAGTCATTTCACCTGGGTGACAGGCAGGTCAGCTTTCAGGATCAGGTCCTCTGGACTGGGAAATAATGCAAAGGGAAGGGGAAGACTCTTGGTTTTCAGAGATGAACAGTCTGAGTTCCACAGATGTGGGCCAAGGGAGGAGCTGTTTGTTTCAGGTCTCATGGAAAGGAGTGGAAGATAACCCTTTCTTTTCCCCCACTCCTCCACTCAAGTCAGTCCTGTTCTGAGATCTGCAACTCAAAAGTTGGCAGCTTTCTGGAGGGATTCCTTTTTTCTCTAATAAAGATTTTTATTTCTAGCACAACCACTATACCTTGCCTGTGCTTTTCAATTAAAAGATCAAAAATTCAAAAAAAAAGAAGAAAAGATCAAAAATTATTATGCAGTGGTATTAAAAACATAGGAAAGCAGCAAAGTATATGTAAAACTTAACTTGCCTTCTCTGCTTCCTCTGCACACCTGTTCCAAATGTCCATTTCCTCTACTTTATCATGCCATGGAAGTTCTAGCTCACCAATCAGCCAATAAAAAGAATAAAAGGCATCCGAATCAGCAAAGAAGTCTCTCATTCTTTGCAGATGACATGATAATTTATGGGGAAAACCTGAAAGACTTCACTCTAAAACTGCTAGAACTCATACAGGAATTCAGTAAAATGTCAGGATATAAAAGCAATGCACAGAAATCAGTTCCATTTCTATAAACCAACAAGATGGAAGAAAGAGAAATTAAGGAGTCAGTCCCACTTACAATTGCACCAGAAACCATAAGATACCTAGGAATAAATTGAACCAAAGAAACAAAGTATCTGTACCCAGAAATACTGAGTACTCTGTATTTATACAGTACTCGTGAAAGAAATTGGGGAAGACACAAAGAAATGGAAAAATGTTCCATGTTCATGGCTTGGAAGAACAAATATTGTGAAATTATCTATGCTACATAGAGCAATCTACACATTTAATGGAATCCCTATGAAAATACCATCAATGTTTTTCAAAGAAATGGAACAAATAATCCTAAAATTTATATGGAACAAGAAAAGACCCCAAATAGCCAGAGAAATGTTGAAAAAGAAAACCAAAGATGACAGCATCACAATTCCAGACCTCAAGCTTTATTACAAAGCTGCAATCATCAAGATAGTATGGTACGGGCACAAAAACACACACACAGATCAATGCAAGAGAATAGAGAGCCCAGTAATGGACTCTCAAGTCTATGGTCAACTAATCTTTGAATTAGTTGAATGTCCAATAGACTAGAATAGAATGTCCAACTAATCTTTGAATTAGTTTGAATGTCCAATAGAAAAAAGACAGTCTCTTCAATAAATGATGCTGGGAAAACTGGACATCCACATGCAGAAGAATGAAACTGGACCATTTCCTTATACCACACACAAAAATAGACTCAAAATGGATGAAAGACCTCAATGTGAGACAAAAATCCCTCAAAATCCTTGAGGAGAACACAGGCAGCAACCTGTCTGTCCTCAACCACAACAACTTCCTCCTAGAAACATCGCCAAAGGCAAGGGAAGCAAGGGCGAAAATGAACTATTGGGAGTCCATCGAGATCCAAAGCTTTTGCACAGCAAAGGAAGCAGTCAACAAAACCAAAAGACAACCAACAAAACGGGGAAAGACATTTGCAAATTACATATCAGATAAAGGGTTAGTTTCCAAAATCTATAAAGAGCTTATTAAACTCAACACCCAAACAACAGATATTCCGTTCAAGAAATGGGCAGAGGACATGAACAGACATTTCTGCAAAAAAGACCTCCAAATGGCCAACAGACACATTAAAAAGTTCTCAACATCACTCAGGACCAGGGAAATCCAAATCAATACCACAATGAGATACCTCCTCACACCAGTCAGAATGGTTAAAATCAACGAGTCAGGAAAAAGCAGGTGTTGGTGAGGATGTAGAGAAAGGGGAATCCTCCTAAACTATTGGTTGGAAATCAAGCTAGTGCAGCCACTCTGGAAAACAGTATGGAGTTTCCTTGTAAAGTTGAAAGTAGAGCTACCCTATGACCCAGCAATCCCACTACTGGATATTTACCCTAATGATAGAAATGTAGTGATCTGGAGGGGCATGTGCACCCGAATGATTATAGCAGCGAAGTCCACAATAGCCAAACTATGGAAAGAACCTAGATGTCCACCAAGAGATGAATTGATAAAGAAGATGTGATATCCATATCTACATCTATATCTATCTATATCTATGTATCAATATATCTATTTAGATATGTCTGTATCTATATCTATATCTGCACACACACATACACACTACACTTTTTTTTCTTGGGGTCCTGGGATTGAGTCCTGCATTTGGTTCTTTGCTCAGCAAGTAGCCTGCTTCTCCTCTCTCTCTTCCTGTTTCTCTTCCTAAATGTGATCTTTCTTTGTCAAATATATAAATAAAATCTTAAAAAAAATAAATCCTTTAAAGAAACAATTAGGTTAAACAAATCATAATTAAGTAGCTTAAATTAAATTATACTTAAATCCTAATCCAATCCTAACCAATAAGTCAGGTGTCCTTATAAGAATGGGAAGAGACACCAAGGATGGACCTGCATAGGGAAAGACCATGTGAGAACACAGCAAGAAGGTCCGGTCTCCAAGCCAGGAAGAGAAGCTTCAGGAGAAACCAAACCTTCTGATACCTTAATTTTGGAACTTCCATCTTCCAGAATTCTGAAAAAATAAATTTCTTTTGTTTAAGCCACCCAGTCTGGTGGCTGGCATTCTGTTAACACAATGCTAGCAACCTATTGGGCATTTTGGCATTGAGAAGTAGGGAGCTGCTGTAACAAATACCTGTAAATATGGAAGTGACTTTGTGGAAGTGGGATGGGGAAAGGCTGGAAGAGTTCCAAGGTGTATGTTAGAAAAGTCTACATTGAGGAAAGAGACTGTCAGTAGAAGTATGAACCTTTAAAGGTGATGCTCATGTGGTTTCTGATGGGAATGAAGAATGTTATCAGAAACTGGAGGAAAGGAGATCTTTGTAATAAAGGGGTAAAGCACTTGGCCGAATTGTGCTTAGTGTTTTCTGGAAAACAGAACATATTTGTGATGAGCTTGAATGATTACCTGAGGAGATTTCTAAGAAAAAAAAAATGTCAGGGGTGCAATCTGGATTTTTGTTACAGTTCATAGCAGAGTGCAAGAGCTTAGAGATGATTTTAACAAGGAATTGTTAAATAGTTGTTAAGGAAAAAGGAATCAGACTTTGAATACTCAGAAAACTGTTAGCCCATCCACACTGAAAAACACAATAAAAGCATGATCTGGAGAGAACAAGAATTGTTGGCCGGAAGAATACTTTGGTAAAGACATTATAGGTGTGACTCCTGGCCAGCAAGATAGGAATGTGCAATGTTGAAATTTGAACCAGGAATCCCCTTCTGGAATTTCAGCTTTTAACTTCAAAGCTCCCAACTTTCACACTTTCTTATTCACAGAATCTACCTCTCTATCCTGTACATTACACACACACACAAACACACACACACACATTACATGGGATACAAATTTGGTACTTTCTCCATTCCCCTGTGGTACAGATTTTAAAAGACAAGACGGGAAGTTTAAGAGGAGTGACAGTACTATAAAAATCATAGTACCATACGATTTCAGTTATATGTGGAATCTGAAAAACACACAAAAACCAAACTCTTAAATACAGTGAACAAACTGGTGATTGCCAAAGGGAAAATGGGTAGGAGAATGGGAAAAACAGATAAAGGGGATAAAGAGGTAAAATCTTTTCAGTTACAAAATAAATAAGTTACAGAAAATGTAAAGTACAGCATAGGGAATATGTTCAATAATACTGTAACAATGCAGTGTGGTGACAGATGGTAACTATGTTTATCATGGTAAGCATCAAGTAATGTACAGAATTATCAAGTCACTCTATTGTACACCTGAAACTAATATAACATAGTATGTTATGTATACTACAGTATTTTTTCTAAAAAAAATTAAAAATAAAAAGAACAATACCAGTGCTATGGGTGATTGGAATGTCAAAGGGACCTTTCTTAGCCTAACGAGTTTGTGTCTATAAACATAATGTGAAAATGTTTAGGATCTTGTGTTTTCTGGAGTGAGTTGAGCAGTAACTTACATTTGCTAGAAAGGGGGGATCTCCCCATCCCACTGTCAATAGAGTTTTCATATATGAGGGCTAGGTATCATTGGAAAATGCAGATATCTGAAATAACTAAAAACTGAGAAGAAACATTTTATCTGTGGTAAGCCCATTGGCAGCTTCTAAGAAAGGCATTTATTTCAGCTGAATGTTAAGAAAGCTCCAGCTGACTGGAGCAATGTGTTAAAAGACACTTGTCAGATTTTCTTTACAAAAAAAAATGTGTTTGATGGGGCACCTGGGTGGCTCAGTTGTTTAAGCATTCAACTTTTGGTTTCAGCTCAGGTCATGATCTCAGGGTTGTGAGATCAAGACTTATGTGGGGCTGCCTGCTCAGCATGGGGTCTGTTTAGATTTCTGTTCCTTTCCCTCTGTCTCTGCCCCTCCTCTAATTCATGCACATGCACATCCTCTCCCTCCTTCTGTAAAATAAGGAAAATCTTCTAAAATGTGTTTTTTCATTTTTGAGATTTTGTACATCTGGATTTTCCTATAAAATTGATAATTTTAAATGCTGGGAAGTAGTTAACATTAAGTATGTTGAAGGCAAAGAAAGGTGTCTATGCACTGAGACCCAACACCTCATTTGTAATCTCTGGCCTGCACAAAGTGATGAAGAAAAAAAGAGTAACAAGTCTCATTACACACCAGCTAAGGCTGGATAACAAAATGTTTAGTGCAGCCAGTGAGCTTGGTCACAATTAGCAGTATGGGATTGGAGGAAAGGAAACAGATAGTGGTCACCAACCTGGAAGTTTTGTTATGTGGGTTTGGCAGGCAGTCAAGAGATGGAAAGAAAGCTGTGTATGAAAAGAAGAACATTCATGACCCTATTGTTGGCTAGCTTAAATAGCCTGGAGATGCACTAATTTCTCTTTCAAGGATAAGTTTATAGAAAGAATAAATAATATATAAATTAACAGAGATACCAGAATGAGACAAGTGAGGCCACTAGGGTACAAAATTGAAGGGGCCACTCAGTTGCAGGGTCATGAAAATTCATGGGTGAGGCTTGTGCAAACCTAGGTATGAATGTCTCCTGACCATTGCGTGTTCTGGATGCATCAATTGCCTCACCTTAGTGTTGGTTCTGGTGTTTACACTACGTCAAAAACAATTAGCCATATTTTTCAGTTTGGGGAAGAGCAAGTCTTAGTGAAACACAGTAATGAAAGAGTAGTAAAAAGAAAAAAATCTGGACACTAATGGCCCACTTTGTGATGACAAATTTGCAACCATTTGCTCCAATAAATCAAATTTTATTTTGTCTTTATAGATTTTCAATTGTACTTCCAAACTCTGATACAACTTTATTTTCTTGGTTTACATATTTATTCATTCCAAGGTATTTATTGAGTTCCTACCTAATGTGTCATTGTGCTAGGCAATTGATTATATATTGGTGAATAAAACAGAAAAGGTGATTGCCCTTTTGGAGTTGACAAGTGAGAGAGAAAAAGACATTTAATATGTATATAACTAAATTAGTAAGTACTTATTGTGGTAAGGACAATAAAAGAAACACGATGCAGGAATGCTTACTCTTATTGGTTCATTTTCGAGAACACAGTCAAGGATCACCTCCAAGACCCTTGGCGATGCAGTGTGGTTGAGGAGAATTCCTGCCAGATGTCCTAAGACATTTGAGAAAGTAAATTATATAACATCTTTTCTTTCAGAAGATAAAATTAAAGGATAAAGACAAAATTGAAATAATTCATGCATGCTTTAAAAATAGGAAAATATTTTTTCAAGTGTTTAAAATAAAAACCAAACACATTTGCCCATAGCACAAAGATACTACTAACAAAGTAATTTCTTTCTCTCTAGTTTTGTCTCATGCCACACTTTAGTAAAATTCATAATACTTCTTGACTACTCTTCCTCTGCTCTTGTCGTTCTTGTTTCTCTTCCTTCTCCTGTTCTTTCTTTTAATTCTTACATACTTAGGATTGATCTAATTTTAATTTCTTCTCATTTAAAGCTATTCTTGGAGGGTAGCCTGGGTGGCTCAGTTGTTGAGTTTCAGCTCAGGTCTTTTACTTTTGGGTTCTGGGATCCTGCCCAGAGTTGGTCCCTGAGCTCAGCAGGGCGTCTGTTTGAAGATTCTCTGCCTCTTCCCAAAACGTCCCCCCACACTCTCTCTAATACAAATTCCTTAAAAAGAGATGATAAATAAGAAAAACCTGAAAAAAAATAAAGGCTACAAAATAAAAATACAAAGAGTGCTACTTAGTGTTTTCCCTAAGCTCTGAAGCTTTGCAGCCCTCTATTATCAGTAAACTTGAGAGGAGTGAGTTTTTTGTGATGGTCTTCTAGGGAAGGGATCCCTTGCCCTGATCCTCAAGTGTACTTCAACTATCGCAGAAGCAGCTCTCCTCAGCAGCAGAAACAGGCCTCCATGTAAGCAGCTCTGGAGTCTAGTATACGATGCTGTTTTACTCCTTGAGGGCTTGCAGTGTCAATGGGTGAGATGAGTATCACTGCACCTGGCTTTCTACCCAGGAAATGAAAATTTGCACCCCAGTCCTTCAGTGAGCCCTCACAGAAGGAAAAAAACAAAAAACCAATCTGAACCACCCAGTCAGAACCAATTCCTATTTCTATGGATTCTTGTGGCACAGACCCACACCATACCTGCGGTGTGCTGGAGGTCTTGCCATGGTTCTGTTTTTTGCTGGACCCCTCCCAGGAAAGTGAATGCCCTACCATGCTGTGATTCAGAGTATAGGGCTACACAGCAGAAAGCCAGGATCTAGCTTCGTGGTTTTCAGCCATTTTTCCCCAACTGGTGTCTGGAAACTCTGAAGCATTCGGACACCACCTGTTCTTCTTGTGATGCCTAGGATCCTGAGATCATACTCTCACACCTGGTACTCCACCCAGCTTCACCACTTGAACACTTTTTAAGCCAGGAGTGTCCCCCACAGTAGTAGACTCCTAAGTGTTTCAATCACACACTTCGTTGCAGTAGGCATCTCCAGATAGGTGCCTCCCCTCTGCTGTATCCACAGCCATATCATCTGCACAACTTATTCTCACCCACTCCACTCGAGCTCTGAAGCTGCCACAGGTACCACAGTGGGAGCCAGAGGTAGCTCTGAGGAGGTTCAGGATCTTCTTCTGGGGCTGCTGCTGTAGGTCCAAGAAGAGAAAAGTATCATCACCGTGATTGACTTTTCATGTCCCTACTAAATAAAGAAAAAATTTCCCACCATTCAGTGTTCTTTGAGTCCATGAAGCAATCCCTGCAAGGTCTCCTCTGATGGCAGGACATGGGCACAGGGATCTGAGAGTACTCACTACTCCCGGAATACCAGTTGATGGAGGCTTGCTCTGTGGGGCCTAAGCTGTTCCCTCCAAAGGTCTATATCAGAAACACCCTGTTCTCCTAACCTCAGCATCTCTCTGGTTCCCCTCCTTCTGCTCCTCCCCCTCCTGCTTGTGCTCTTTTCCCTCTAATAAAGAAATAAAATCCTAAAACAATAAATACATGATTGAGTGTAAAAGTGTACATTTAGGCCTTCAAGACCTGGCTGGAAACACCCTCCTGTGTGTTTTTCTTTGTCCTCTTTCCTCTTGTGTTGATGGCATCAGAGGTGCATCACAGCCCAGGGAAGTGAGAATGCCCATGGTGGAGGGACTCCGTGTTCCTGAAAGACCACATAAAGGATTTCAGTCTCCTAATCTGAAAAGTCCCTCAGCACTGTCATGGGGGGAAATCTGTGGCAAGCTACCAAATTGGGGGAGTTACTTGATAATTTAGCATAATGTAACATACCTACAACATGTTGAAATCACCAAGTAAACTTCAATAGTTATCAGCCTAAAACCTTTAAAAATTACCAAAGAGGCACCTGGATTTCTCAGTCAATAGGATACTTGATCTCAGGGTTAGGAGTTTGAGCCCCACATCAGGCATAGTTAACTTAAAAAAACAAAAGAAAAGAAAACAAAAGGACTTACACATGGCCAAAATGAATGAGGCTCAAACAATGGAGCTGGTTGGTATCGGGGTGGATCCTGTCTCCCGTTCATTCAGCCACTGGGCACTGCCCACTCAGATGGTGCCCGTGCTTATCAGCCAACCAGGTTCTCCTTCTATGAGCTCAGGGTCTAGAGGAGAAGATGGAGAAACAAGAAACAAAAATGTGAATGAAAAGAGCAATTGCGTGTTGTAGCTGTCCTTTTAACCATTGCTGGTTCTCTAATGTTTGCTCTTCCAGACTAAGGAAACTTTTTTTCTTTAGATGTCCATGACTTATAGAAATTTAAAAATATTTATTTATAAATAAAGCATTCAACTTTTCTCTGAAAAAAAAAAAAGAAAGAAATGAAAAGAGCAATTTCTCCATAGGAAAAGAGCAAGGGACTACAACTAAGTCCTGAGCTCCACCAGGTGAGGGGTATGACAAGGCTATGCTGAGATGACATTGAGAAGTCCTGTGGTAGGAAAGGGCAGAGACAGCCCTGCATGAATTTGAGTGTATTTAGTCTTGCAGATAGCACCATGCAGCAGAGGATTGGAGGCAGAATTTGATGTTCCCAGAGGGGATGTTAAAAAGGAGGCCAGGGTGGCCAGAGGAAGCTGAGGAAGAGAGCAGAGATGGAGGGTAGGAGGGCCACGGCCAAGGGCAGTTTGACAGTATTAGTGCCCTTCTCCCAGTGCTGTGTGACCACATTTCCCCACACTCAGTGTCTGAACCCACAAACACTGTCTCTCCGTCTCAGGGGGTCAGTAACCAGCCGTGCTCAGCTGGTTGGGGCTTTTGACAACACCAAGAGAGGACCTGCTTCACTGAGAACCTGACTCACTTAGGGGCACTGGCCAGATACAGCCCATCTCAAAGACCTGAGTTCTCTCTGTTGTTGACCCACAGTGCTAGGCCACGTGCATATGTCTGTGCTTGTACTCCAGTGTGAGGATCTGAGAGAGAACATGTGTCAGAGTCAACATGGGGCTAGACAATGGGCTTTAAAAAACAAATCTCCGCAGGGCCTTTGGGTCATGTTGCCATGTTCTGTGGAATGTAAGTGAATCACTAAATTCAGGCCACACTCAGGGGAGGGGGTTGCAAAAGGATGTATACAGAGGGGTTGGGCAACCCGTAAAGCCCCTGCAGGGAGAAGGTGATGATTCCTGCAGAATCCATGCCTTGCCCGGAATCAGGCTGGTAGGAAGGATTATTAGGCATGAACCCAGCTCTTTGAGTTTCCTCAAAGGTGGGGTCCTGGATGTACCTAGTCATTCACTGGGGGCTCTGGAAAAGGTTGTCTAGAAGGAAGTGGCTGTAGACATGGAAATGGTATTGGGATGAGGGTGATCATTGATGTCCTACATAGGAGACATCTCTCCATGTTCTTGTACGAGGAGGACCCCAGGTCATGGCAACTCAGTGAATGTACACCTGTCAGCATCACACCATTTGGAAAGGAGTTAATGGCTTGCCTCAGAGGATAGGCAGTCTCTAGTGTTAAGGGTGGATTCTGACCATCAAGGGAAGGCTCCAGTCCCTTCTTTAGGGTTTGCATTGAAAATTAGAAGCCTAAGGTCTCGGGAAGCTATTGCCCACCCCTCTATAGGTAGGGCTGTCATCTTCTGGGACTCCAGAATGTGAGCACTGATGATGAACACTTGCATGCACACAGGAGCGAGTGTGCATGTGCACACAAAAACACACAAACCAGTCGGGACAGTGGGGTGGGATCTGACTAGAAGCAGATTCAAAGAAGTTGATAAGAGGAAGGAAGTTTGGTTGGAGATATTTCCTACATGTGACACTACTCCTCTAACATCATAGATATTATCCAATCTATGCCTGCAGATATCTGGTAGAAGGGCTTGCTAGAATCATCTGTATTTTACAGAGAAGACCATTCCAGTTAGGCAAAATTTAACTGGAATCTAATTCCAGTTAGAGTCAAAAACAGGTAAGAATAGAGGAGAGGGATGTGTTGTTGTCGCTGCTTTCAGATGTGGCCTTGCATGCAGAAAGGGTATGAGGAGATGGCAGACCAGAGCACTGTTTGTGTAGGTGCCAAACAAAGAGTGGACTCCAGTAGGGGAACCCAGGCAGTGATGTCACATCCTTGACCAGAGACCCCAACAGAACCTGGTACCCTTGCAACCAGGCAACCACATTCTAGTGTAGTCCAGTATCAGAGTTACTTGGCTGGAGACATCTGATATGGAAAGATGTTCTCTTGCTTCTTGCCTACTTCCCGGGGCTCTGGCTCCCAGAAACCCCAGGGGAATGGCATCTTACATGCTGGGGACTTTGGCTCAAACCTCGACCCCAATGCCTCAGGGCATTTGGCAGGAGGGGCTATAAGGTACTTAACACTGAGCAGGCTAGGCGATGCCCATCTCTCTGAACCATCCAAGGGCAGCCCCATTCCTTCTTCTTAAGTTTTAGGGAAAGAGGGCTGTGTGTGGTTTCCCGCCCATGGCCTGGGGGACGTTGAGCACAGTGGATGCCATGGTGATCCCTTCTTGCTCACACTGATGTCATGGTAGGCAGGGTGGAAAGAGGATTCCTGAGGTGACTTTTACCTGTGCCAGAGCACATCCAAGGCCCTGAAGCTGTGCCATGTTTCTCTCTCATTGGTGGAGGTGTGTGCATACTGGGGTGTGGTGTGTCTGGAATAGAGTTCCCGAGATCTGAAGACCAACAAAGCCATCCAGACAGGGCTCTGAGGCCTCCTGCCTGGCTGCCGGGCACTGCCTCTGTAGAGCTCTACAAAGGAGATGAGGCAGAAGCTGAATGATGAGATCCCCTGCTCTACCTCTTTGAAGGACTAGAAGGTGCCGCACACTGCCAACAGAATCCAGTGCTGGCTCAGGGTGAGTGCACTTGAGTGCAGGTGCTAGGGAGAACTGACCCCCAGGGCACTGATGCAGCACAAAAGGCCCCACTTCCTAGAAGCCAGCCTGAGCTCCTAGAGCCCTGTACTCCCATGAATATGCATCCCATCTCTTCCCCAAACTTGCCCTCATGGTCCTGCCCATGCCTTGGATAGAAGCAGAGTCACTGTCCACGTATTTATAGGAATAGAGACTTATTAAAGAGACTTTCAACCATGTCCCATCCCATTTATCTAGAATCCTTTTGCACTGTGCTATGGATTTTCCTAAATCGTGCTCCCAGGTGTCCCCATTGGCCCAACAGTCCTTCCCCAAATTCCGCAAGTCTTGCAAATGATCATGGTGAGTTGGGAGACTTTTATCCAAAGGGATCTCTGGCCCATGGTACTATGTCTCTTGCTCTGCCCTTTTGTTTTGATGGGACACATCTGTGGGCCCCTCCCAGGGTCAGGAAGAGGGACATCACTGCACTGCACCCCATTCCTGAAGGCCAGTCATTAATCACAGCCATTGAGCCCTTTACTGATGCAGGACTTTGATGTGATACCCTTCTGTCACCAACACACAGTACTGCATCCTACATCCTCCATGCCCTAATATTCTAAGCTCGCTCACCTAAAACATCTCTGTGTTCTCGTCTCAAGAATGGGATATGTAAAAATATATGTTTATAAAAAATAAAAAATTAAAAAAAAAGAATGGGATATGTTATCAGAAATCATAGGATCCATGCCATTCATGCAGAGAGGTTCTATCAATACTCAGCTCACAAAGTGACCTGAGATACTATCAAGTTCAGACATCATTTCCTTCAATTCCTTTAATAGATGCCGAGAACATTTTTTTTTCTTTTTCCTTAAAGGTTAACTGATTGGTCGATTGATGGATTTGAGAGAGAGGCAGGGGGAGATTGGGGAGAAGCAGAGGGAGAGACAGAATCCTCAAGCAGACACTGCACCATGTACACAACCCTATGAGGAGCTCAGTCTCAGGACATTGAGACCATGACCTGGACCAAAACCAAGAGCCTTACGTTTAACCCAATGAAACACTGAGTCACCTTATTCTTTTTAGGACTGTGGGCCCTCTTGTCCCACCTCTTGCCACAAGTCACTAGGATCTGGGGGTTCAGTCTGCCCTCCAATCCCCAACTCTCCTGGTGGCTATAGCACTGATTCATGTCTCCCCTGATTCACTTCATGGTAAAAATGGATCAAACAGGAAGGGAAATGAGACCTCCGTGCTATGGACCAACCGGGCCAACACGCTGGAGACAGAAATAAAACACCTGGTGCCTGCCTCCCTAAGAAGAGATCTTAAGTATGTCTACATATTCCTGAGTACACACCGAGCCTTTGCCACCACCCAAGATGTGCTGGACCTCTTATTTGCAAGATGAGCATTCTGCCCCTAACTGCCAAGTGTGATTGGGCCAATGCCTGGTTGTGAGACTTTGGCATGTCCTCAAACTTCACAAAGCCTCAATTTGCTCCTACCTGGGGCAGAGTTATTATAGGGACGCAGTGGGGTCTTGTGGGGAAAGTACACCTGGGTATCTGCTCCTGTGGAAAAGTCTGCTAGAGGAAATTTTAGCATTCTCCTGCTACTCATGATGAAACCTCTGCCTCATCCTTGACTATCACTATGGTCTTGCGCTGGGCTGTTTTGCCATTTAAAGGGAGATCTGAGACTCCATCTGGGGATCGTGGGTGTGAGTAAGTGTCCAGGCCCACTCACATATCTGTGATGGCTTGTTGGAGCCCCTTCATTCAACAAGCATTCAGAAAGCTCCACTCAGTAGAGGCATTTATCTAGGAGCTGAATGGGATCCCTACAGAGAACAGGCAGCACCCCAGGGCTACAGAGTAGTAGGGGGTCAGATGATGAGATGTAGCATCCACAGGACATTTCATGTGGTGTCCCCTGGCCTCCTCTAGATATGGGTGCATTTTCTCCAGCTATGATGAGGTTGGCGGGGCCCAGGAGAAGCGGAACATATGAGTGAGCTTTAGCTGATAAAGGAGGGACTTCCCTCTCCACCGGGCAAGCGAGGTACTGAAAATTACAGGGGCTGCTGGACCTTCAACCACACATCTGTTATTCGTGCTTTAGGGTAAAGGTCTGAGAGCTTCTTCTGGAAAATGGGAAGTTGTCCTGGGGAGATGTGGTTGGTATGTGAGCACTGTGGGAGAGCATAGGGGAATGGAGGACATCTTGAACCCCTAAGAGGGTCATTCTCCATCCCTGCCCTCTCCTGGCCCTATCTCTACCCCAATTCTGCGACCCTGAACTGAGGATTTAGGAACCATCACACAGCATTCTGTTGGAACCTGGACACTGGGTTCTCAGATGATTCTCAGGAGACCCAGTGAGCGCTAAGGGAGCAGACATACCACACTCTGTGGGATATTAGTGTCAGTGGAAGGAGACCCACTCATGGCACCTAGTGAATAAGGCAGCAAATGCGTACAGGAGGTAACGTTTGAGGCATTGGGAGGGTCCTGGGAAGGCCTGGCTAGAGACAAAGTCCCTTAGTTCCCTCCTTGGTTGGATCTTCACAGAGCAGTGTCATGTGCAGTGAGGGTAATTAGGAGGCCAGACCCCACCCCTCCTCGGCACCTGCAGTTGAATTCAAGTGGCAAGTGGGCAAGGAGACAACAGGGGAGCTGGACACACTCCTTGGGCTAAGGACAGAAATGGTCACACCGTTAATCAAGGACCCCCACTCACAGTGCCTTTTTGCCAGCCTGCTGTCTGTGACCAGGCCTGTCTCAGCAGGACTGCCAGATCACAGGTGGACCAGGACGAGGACTGGACTCTGACAGGAACTGGAAACCCAGGGGCCCAGTTTCCCACAGGGGTTCCCTGGGATATTGGTTAGGATGGGTGCCCTGTCCTCTGACTTCTCTGCCTACCTGTCTGTCCCTAGAGCACTCTATTCCATCTTGAGCACATGGCTAGAACCATATCTTGGGGATCTTTTCCAGCCCCCAGAATTACCCAGCCTGAATATGCTGCTGGCATACGTGGGGCTTAATATGTCAGGCTCAGACCTGGAGTGCCATGTCCAGCTTCTGCTCTCACAGCTGCAACAGCTTGAGACCACAGAGCCAGAGCCTGGGGGTGAGGAGGACTGGGGGTGGCTCATGTGAGCCTGAGAAGGAGGCAGTGTGGGCTACAGGTTGGGCCAAGTGGAGCGAGTAGTCTCAGATCCCTGTCCCCATGGGCTTCAGTTGGGGAGACCTTCCAGGAATTGGGTCTTGAACGCAGACCACACTGAGTGGTGGGAAAAGTTTCTTTTATTACAAGGCAAAAGGGAAGTCGGTCATGCTGATGATACTTTCTTTTCTTGGAGCTACAGCACCAGCCCCAGAGCAAGGTCCTGATCCACCTCAGGAGCTCGTCCCAGAACCTGCTCTGGCACCTGCTGCATCTTTGGAGCCTGAGCTGGCCCACCCCATCCCTGCTGCTGTGGCTTACCTGTCAGGAAAATCAGTGACAGCACTTGCCTTGTTGGGACCAGTGCAGGTGGTAGACAGGGCTCTAATTCACTCTCCTGAGATGGAAGAGCCATCAACCCCTTTGCCTGACCTGGAGGTCCAGCAGGGTCCTGCCCTTGCTCCTGGGGTTCCTGAAGAGCATAAACCACCATCTGCCTCAGTGGAGCAACCAGCCTTAGACCCTGAGCATTAGCTGGTGAAGGCTGCAGCCCCAAACAATGCCTTCCCCTCCCCTGTCATTGCCTTCTTTATAATATTTGTGTTTTGTATACAACTGTGTAATGCCTTAATAGATTTTGTTCATTAAATAAGTAGAATTTGGGTTTACATAAAGTTTTACTCACATATTTTTCAATGGTATATCGAGGTCTCATTAGGTACATTCAGAGTTTGGCACAACCACTTACTTCTACAACATTTCTATCAGAGACACCTGTGCTACTAATCACTCACTGCTCATTCCCTCACCCCAGTCCCTGAAACCACTCTTTACCTCGTCTTGGTTTTTCATGTGCCTGGAATCCTACAATATGGGCATCTGTGTCTGTCTGCCAATCATAAGAGTGATTCACATTTTCTAATTCTTTTATACAAATAACATTTTATTACATAGGAATGTTCCTGAAAGAACAAAGATCACAGGAAGCCTCCAAATGAACTATTTTCATTATCTGTGATAGGGTTCCCTTTTACAAGGATGCCTTGAAAAGCAGAAAGCACAAGAGAAATGTCCTGGGTCCATGAGACACCTTTCAATTCTTTCATTTTCCTGGGTAGTCTACATTTAAAGTATTCTAATGGCCATATTATAAAATATTAAAATTGTATCTTAAATATTCTCATTTATTGCTAGTAAGTTAGGTAATAAGGTAAATAGTTCTTTAGGTGTTATCCAGACTATGTTTATTTAGTAAATAATGATTTAAATATGAAAAAAGGCACGTTCCTTCTACCAAGAAATAATTGCCCATAAGACACAGTGTCCTTCTTCCCTGCCTTTCCCTGTAAGTGTAGTGTGTGTGTGTGTGTGTATGTGTGTGTGTGTGTGTCTGTGTCAGAGTGGGTCAGGGAAGCTTCCAGGACTGAGCTCTTGTTCTACCGTATGTCCCCACAGTGGACAGGCACTGTCGCTGCTGTCCCCTTGGGCATTCTCAGTGACAGCACTCAGCAGACATTATTATTGAATAACTAAGCCATTTCCAATTATTTGACTCTCATAATGTAAGTGATAAGCATGTCTGTGGTATAAATCTCTGTTTCTTTAGGAATGATTCCTATAAACACCAATACTGAAACACACTTTAACCACATTTTGGGGTGGGGCTGGCTGCTGGCTCCTCTATGCCCTCTTTATTAAGGAGAAGCATTGCTTTGAAAAGGAAGGATCCCGGGTTCTATAGATGAGAACTGAAATCATGAGGAGGACAAGCCAGCAGTGATGCCATCGGGGTATTGGTAGTGACCATAGAGCATGGAAGAGCCTGCGCACAATGCCCCTCATATGTCCTCTCCCACAAGATTCCTTGCCTTGTGTCCTGGAACCACCTCACCCATGCCCTGTCTGGTGACACACTCCAGCCCCTCCAGCACCTCGTGCTTCGTAACTCAGATTCTAACTAGAGCAACCACACCCTGCTCCAGGCCAGCAGAGGGGTTCAGGCCAGGCCACTCTTCTCAGCTTGATTCCTGTCCTTCCTGGATGAACCCCATCCTTTCAGGGAAGAACCTCTAAGGACAGTGCATGTCAGTGGGTTATAGACAAGTGTTCATCCACTTGTAGTTTTAGTGGCAACAGCAAGAACCACTTGAACTTGTGTGAGCAAGAGAGGCCTTTACAAAACACATTGGCTGCTCATGGAAGCTGCAGGATGGACAGAGCCTCAACTAGGGGCTTTGGCACTGGACACAGCTCATCAAAACCCCTCAGGATCCTCTAGCTGTGACCCCCTGACCCTTCCAACCCCAAACTTGGCATCCCTCAAGTTGAGCCTGTCTGAGAGAGGGGGCTGTGCTTCCTGCTGAGACCCCTTTTCTCCCACAAAGTCGGGTAAAGGGGAGTCCACTTGATCTGATGCTGTAATAGAGACCATCGTCAGTAATTCCTGCCTTCTCTGCCATAACATGGAGCTAACCAGGCACAGAAGGTACATCTTCAGAGAGAGGACATTTGGGGCTCTCTCTGCAGGAAGAGAGAGAAACACCAGTGAGTGGGACTCAGTGAGAAAGGAGAGCTCTGAGCACTAAGGGAAGGGCTGCCATGGGCTGGGCACTGCCATATTGGTCCATGGCACAGGCTTAGTGTTGGCTTGTAGGAAGTGGCCAGGCTTCATCCTACTAATAGGTCCAACAAAAACCAAAATTATGCCCATAAAATTCTTTCAACTCCAACTACAAAAAGGCTCTGGGACCCAGGCATCCAAGGAGGCCCAAGATGCTATGTACCAATGATTACACGGTGCAGGAAAAGCGGGACAGTCGTGATGGAACTGAGAGCAGCTCATTTCCCTGCTTTGGGGAGAAAGAGCCCCATCACAAGGCACCCCAATATTTGTTCCAAAAACGGGTAACAGCTGTGGGGGCTCCTGCATGCCAGTCTCCACAATGAGGATTGTCCATGTTCCGGACACAAGCTCTGGGTGACATCTGGTCCCAGGGCTGGCCTGGGTCTGATGGATGAGCCCCAGTGTTGTGGGATCCCATACTGGAGGGGATGAAGGCTTTCTGGAAGGACAACTGAGTCAGGGGAGCCTGGACTGGCAGGCTGAAGGGACACAGTAAGGCAGAAGCCCAGAGCCCATGACAGCAATGTGCTCCCAGTGGGCTAATTTTAACAGGCAAAGCTAAGGATTACTCAGTATCTTTTGAGAGAATGAATCATGTCAGTCAATCCCCCTAACAATTCCATGAGGAAGGTAGAAATGCTGTCTCGGTTTGATGAAGAAGGAAACAAAGGTTTTAAGAAACTGCCCCCTTCCATGCTCCACATTGAGTCCCAGGCAGGATGAACCCAGGGCTTCCAGCATTATGGGCCTGACCTCACGAGAAAGTTGCATGCAGATGCTTCAGAAGAGACTTCTCAACTCTGAGGTTACATGAGCCTTTATACCCAGGGAGAAACCTCCTCCTACCCAGACAAAAGCTGGCTGGTACTGGGAGAGTCCTTAGTGCCAAGGCACAGCATCATCAGACAACAGATACGGGACAAGCCCCAGTCAGAGGTGGCACCGCTGCCCCTTGGATTCAGTGAGGTCTCCAGGCCTGTGGAGCTTTCTGCACTCTGAGTTCCAGGAGTGAGTTGTGGATGGAACACAGAGTCCAATGGCAGAGAGACAGCAGTTCTAGCCCCTGCTCGGCCTCTTTGTTGCTGGGTGACCCCAAGCAGGGCTCTGAAGCTACATACCTCTTCCCTAAATTGGAGAATGTAATGGGTACTGCTAAGTGGGATGTAGAAAGAAATGACTCCTACGGTTCCTGCCTGGTGCCTGGGAGCACCTGTGGAGCCCAGAGGGAAGGCATTCTTGTCAGTGACCAATGTACCCATGCACCTGTCCTTCTACTTGTTGATTCTGGTGTCATCCTTAAGAAACAGATGCCAAAGCTAAGGTCAGGAATATTTCTTCTTAGGCGTTCTTCTCTGAGGTTTATAGCTTTAGCTCTTAAATTAAAATTGTGACCCATATGGGGTTCATTTTGTGTCTCCTCTGAGGGCAGGGTCCATGGACCTTCCTTCAGTCATTTATAATTTTATGTATTTGTATGTGTAAGAAGGGACTGGTCAATAGATCCACAAGAATTTGTTGAATAATATTTATTCTCTCCTTGAAGAAATTCGCTGAGATTGTGAAAAGGAGGTTAACTTGTATCTTGTGTGGAGGTGGAGCAGTGTCCTTGTTAAGAGCACACTCCCCCCTCTGGTGGCCACAGGAGACATTGCAGCAGTTCCCTGATGTGTCTGCAAAGCAAGCCACAGTCAATGTTGGGCATCTTCAAGGATTCAGAGAGATCCAAACAGTTCTGTAAAATTCAATGTTTTGGAGGGTGTCTTCTAGGAAATCTGTGAAAAAAGTGCACTATTTCGAGAAATATTTTTTGAGAAGCCTAGTCAGGCCCTGAGTTCAGGATAGAAAGTAGGGAGAATGGTGGATGCTTCCCAAGAGGCACAGGGTGTACGGTGGGGTAGTGTGGAAGATAACTGGTCTACACCAAAGCTCTGTATATCCAGTTGAAAGATAAAAAGCCATATTTATGGATTCCTGTGCTTACATTAACCATAAATCATTTTAGAAAAATTGAAAACTATCACACAGCATATCTGTATCCTCTTTTCCCAGTTAGATGACATCACCTTATATTCCCAGCTTATTTTTTACTTATTAGGAGAAGATGATGTCATATATTGAACCCTTAATGACTCTACAAAAATCCTTGCAGAACTAACAGATGGATTAAGTCCTAAACTTATTGACACAGATTTAATATACAAAAATGAGTTTCATCTCTATACAAGAATAACGTGCTGTCAAGAACAGAAATTAAGAAAATAGTTTGTAATTGATAATCACTCAAAAAGAATAAGATACATAGGAATTATTTTCACCCAGAGGTGAAAGATCTGCATACTTAAATCACTTAAAGACCTGAAAACGTAAATCATTAATGAAAGAATTTGAAAACGCCAGAATTAAGTCTGAAGACATTCCATGCTAATGGATCCCTAGAATATATGTAATCCAAAGGTCCACAGTGTGTAAAGCAATCTAAATATTTGGTGAAAACCCCATCAAGATCTAATGGCATTTTCAGAAATAAAACCAATAATCCTACAAAGTGAATTATACCACAGAAGGCCCTGAATAGACAAAGCCATCTGGGGAAAGAACAAAACAGGAGGCATCATGCTTTCAGAGCAGAAAATCCAGCAAAACAACCCACACATATGTAGTCAATTAATTTAGAACAAAAGCTCCAAGAATATAAAATAGGGAAGCAACAGTCTCCACCAAAAGTGGCTTTGGAGGACATGGGGAGTTAGAGAGAAGGGGATTGGGGTAAATTGGAAGGGGAGGTGAGTCATGAGAGACTATGGACTCTGAAAAACAATCTGAGGGGTTTGAAGTGGCGGCGGGGTGGGAGGTCAGGGTACCAGGTGGTGGGTATTATACATGGAGCACTGGGTGTGGCGAAAAAATAATGATACTGTTATGCTGAAAATAAATAAATAAATAAATTAAAAATAAATAAAAAATAAAATATAAAATAAAATAAAATCACACACACACACAAAGTGGCTTTGGAAACACTGGGCTACCTCAAGTAAAGCAATGCAACTGAATGTCTATCCCACCCAATCCACAACAACAAAATCACAATGTGTCAAGGACTTCAACAAAACAGCTACACCCATGAAATACGTAGCTGAAAATTGGGCAGAATGTTATTAGCACCCCTGATTTTTTATAATAAATTTTATGAACAAAATTTGAACACCAGATTCTGAGATCAAGAGTCAGATGATGTGCTAACTAAGCCAGCCAAGAGTCTATTAAAACAATGGGGCACAGAGGCATCAGCAGAGATCTATTCATTTATCCCCCTTAACACATTTTTTTAGAAGAATGTTTCTTGACTTCCCTCTTGACACTGATTTTTGGATTTGACATCAGAAGCAAAAGTTACAATGAAAAATAAAATGGGACTGCATCAAACTAAAAGCCTTCTGTACAGCAAAGGAAATCTCTAGTCATCAACACACTGAAAAGACAGCATACTGAAGAGAAGAAAATACTTGCAAACTACCTAATTGTTAAAGGTCTCATATCCAAAATATTGAAGAACTCATATCATCAGGGAAATGCAAATCAAAGCCCAAAATGATGTCACCTGTCACGTGTCAGAATGACTAGTATCCAGTAGACTGAACAAGAAGGTTTGCCAAGATCTAGAGGAAAGGGAACTGTGCTCTTTTGGTGGGACTGTAAACAGGTTCTGTTGGTAGGACTGTAAGTGGGTGCAGACACTATGGAAAACAGTATCAATTTTTCTAAAAAAAAAAAAAATTCAAAATAGGGGCACCTGGCTGACACAGTCAGAAGAGTGAGAGACTCTCGATGTCAGGGTCATGAGGTTGAGCCCCACAGTGGGGGTAAAGAGTACTTTAAAAATGGATATAGAACAACCATATCATCCAGAAATTCCCTTACATATTAGAATGAATCCAAGTCTTCTCTCTTCTAAAATGAAGGTGTATATGGGTGCCTGGGTGGCTCAGTCATTAAGCGTCTGCCCTCAGCTCAAGTCATAATCATAGGGTCCTGGGATAGAGTCCAACATTGGGCCCCCTGCTCAGTGGAGAGTCTGCTTCTCCCTCTCCCACTCCCCCTGCTTGTGCTCTCTCTCTCTCTCGCTCTCTCTCTCTCTCTCTGTCAAATAAATAAATAAAATCTTTAAAAAAATAAAATAAAATGAAGGCATATAGTTTTATGTGCTCCGCTGTTTCATTCCAGCACTGAGAGTCTCTGTTCCTTTGAAGTAGACTGTGAAGGGCCCTGGCCGCCAAGGCTCAGGTAAACTTCCCTTCAGAGCTCTACTCAGATTCTGACAAGTTAGCTCTCAGTCTATTCCCCTTGTACCCACAGCTCTGCCTCCCCAGTCTTTCAAGACCCAGCCCACCATCCCCTGGGAACTTGACATAAGTTTGTGGTTTGACTCACCCAGGACTTGCTGAGTCAGCACTGCCCCAAAGCTATGTCCTGAGCTGCCCCCTATAAACATGCCTGGGTCACAGGAACTTACTAACTACTTAGCAGAATGCTCTCACAAGCACAGGTTCCCAACCTGTATACTTGCTGATCAGGGAGCATGTCCTGGCCATTGCTGTGTCACTGTATCCAATGAGCCATAAGGTGTTCTGTGCAAGTTCCTTCCACACTTGTCCCTCAAGCAGCCAAGTCAGATGCACATGATCACCAAAATGTTTCTGGCTTTAAGTCTTCTGCTACTCATGCAGCTATTTCCTTCCTACCTCAGCAGTATCTGGAAGTGAGGACACTCTACCAAGTCTTCTGATCTTGAAACCTTAGACCCTTCATCTACCTCATGGTCTGATGTGCCTGGTGTCTTCCTTCTGCTCTCAGGAATCTTTTTCTTCATAAGGTCCAGTCCTTGGCTCTGAGTGCTGCATTAACCCATGGAGTCCACCAGGTAACCTTCATGATCCTTAGAGTCTCCCTGTTTATGGCTTGGGAACAATAATCTAGAATTTATGGATTTCTAGGAGTTTCTGGAGTGAATAAGTGATATATATCAGTCTAGCTCTCTCAGGTTTTGTTTTGTGGAGGGAAACATTAATGCTGACAGGGCAAACAAAGTCCATTCAAATGCAAGATATTTCATACATATACATGATCAAAAAGGAAAATTCAAACCATAATTTGTCTCATTTTATATTTATTCAAAATGATGACCTAAGTTTGTTTCCTTCAAAAGATCCACATAGGGGCACCTGGGAGGCTCAGTGGGTTAAGCCTCTGCCTTCGGCTCAGGTCATGATCTCAGGGTCCTGGGATCGAGCCCCATATCGGGCTCTCTGCTCAGCGGGCAGCCTGCTTCCTCCTCCTCTCTCTCTCTCTCTCTCTCTCTCTGCCTCTCTGCCTACTTGTGGTCTCTGTCTGTCAAATAAATAAGTAAAATCTTAAAAAAAAAAGGTCCACATAAGCAAGCAAGAGCCTATTTTAAGTGGTCATTTTGGCAGAAATCTGGGTGGTGTTTTTCCTCTCCCATCACTGACCTTTTCTTCCTCCAACTTGCAACACATAGCCCATTCTTTCTTCCTCTTTGTAAGGAAGCCAGGTGCCCACCTTAATGCTCAATCCCTGAAGAATAGGGTCTTCTGATAATCACACAGAAACAATGGCTGGCCCAGTTGAAGAAGACAGATTACCCAAAAGGCAACTGCATTTCCACTTTTGGCAACATTATCTGAAGTGAAATGTTAGATCCCAATTGGGGAAATTTGGAGCGAATTTTCCTCAACTCCTTCCAGAGATGAATGTGGGATGTGACTGCCCCAGGGCCTGACTGCCACAGCAAGGAACACTGCTCCAGAACTCCAGACTATGAAGACTATGGGAGGATTAACTCTGAAACTGCCTGTAATCAAAAAAGAGTTTGTGAGTGATGGAAGGAGAAACAGTGAAGCATCAGTGTGGGAAATACCCACTGGATGCTAAATGTACTTGAATGCTGAGCAAGGACTGGGCCTGATGTCTTGTACCTGGCATGTGTCCCCACAGGAGGCTCTCTCAAGCAAGGACTAAAGTCATAGTTGATGCCAAACTCAGTAGAAATTTACAGTCCCTTCCAGGCAGTGGAGATGTGAGAGAAAGTGCTTGGGCTTTGGAACCAGGGCACCAAAACTTCAGTGCCCAGTTTCTCATCTAGTAGTCCTCAAGTCTCTGTTCCTTCACACAGCACACAAAGACCATGATGGTGCCTTTTCTTTTCTCATGCTTGTTCAAATGCCATGAGGGAAATCTAAAGCCTGATCAGAGGTGAGGTTTATTGCTAGATGAAGTTATTACTGACTCATTAACAGAGATTCTGAAGTGTGGTTTTGTTCATTTACCACCCTGTGAACATGTTTTTCAGTGGTGATGACATTTCCCCCAGGTTTATTGAGGTGCTACTTGGTGTACAATAAACTGAGGCCCAAGAATCACCAGGCTTCCCTCAAGAGAAGGCACAGGGTCCAAGTGGATGCTCATTGCTCACAATCCTTGTCTTGACTTCTGGGCGTTACCTGTAAGACTTGCCATTGGGGAAGTACAGTCAACATGAGTTAAAAATTTGCCATACTAGCATTTGTAGGAACTTTCACATGATGACCCCATGCCAATGCTTAAGTGGTTCTTTAGATAAACAGAAAACAGAAGGAAAATAAATAGAAAAAGAGATAAATAGAAAGAGAATGAAAACTTCTCATCTCTGTCTATGAAGCCAGCATTAACCTGCCCTCAAACTAGGCAAAGATCCCATGAAAAAGAAGAATTTCAGACCAATATCCCTAATGAATATGGACACCAAGATTCTCAACAGGATCCTAGCTAATAGGATCCAACAGTACATTAAAAGGATTATCCACCATGACCAGGTGAGTTTGATCTCTGGGATGCAAGGGTCGTTCAATACTTGTAAATCAGTCAATATGACAGAACAAATCAATAAGAGAAGAGAACCACATGGTCCTCTCAATTGATGAAGAAAAAGAATTTGACAGAATACAGCATCTGTTCCTGATTAAAATGCTTCAAAGTATAGGGACAGAGGGAACATTCCTCAACTTCATCAAATCTAGTCTATGCAAAACCCACAGCAAATATCATCCTCAATGGGAAAAACCTGACAGCCTTCCCTTTGAGATCAGGAACACGACAAGGATGTTCACTCTCACCACTCCTGTTCAACATAGTACTAGAAGTCCTAGAAACAAGAGACAGTAAAAAGAAATAAAACGTACTCAATTTGGGAAAGAAGTCCAACTCTCTCTATCTCCTGCAGATGATGTGATACTTTATACCCCAAAGACTCCACCCCCAAACTACCTGGAACTCATATAACAATTCAGTAATGTGGCAAGATACAAAATCAATGCACAAAAATAACTTGCTTTCTTATTCACTAACCATGAAAATACAGAAAGGGAAATTAGAGAATTGATTCCATTTACTATGGCACCAAGAACCACAAAATACCTTGGAATAAACCTAACCAAAGAGGTAAAGCATCTGTACTTGAGGAACTAAAGAATACTCATGAAAGAAATTGAAAAAGATACAAAAAGTTAGAAAAGTATTCCATGCTCATGGAACGGAAGAATAAACATTGTTAAAATGTCTGTACTGCACAGAGCTTTCAATTCCATCCCGGTTCCATGGAACTTTCAATTCCATCCCGGTCAAAATTCCACCAGCATTGGGGTGCCTGGGTGGCTCAGTGGGTTAAGCCTCTGCTTTCGGCTCAGGTCATGATCTCAGGGTTCTGGGATCGAGCCCCGCATCGGGCTGTCTGCTCAGCAGGGGGCCTGCTTCCCCCTTCCCCTCTGTCTGCCTCTCTGCCTACTTGTGATCTCTCTCTGTCAAATAAATAAATAAAATCTTTAAAAAAAAATTCCACCAGCATTGTTCAAATTGCTGGAACAAGCAATCCCAAAATTTGTATGGAACCAGAAAAGATCCCAAATTGCTAAGGAAATGTTCTAAAAGAAAAACAAAACCAGGGGCATTATATTGCTTGATTTCAAGCTTTACTACAAAGCTGTAATCACCAAGACAGCATGGTACTGGCACAAAAACACGACACACAGGCCAGTGGAACAGAGGAGAGAGCCCAGGTATTAATGCAAAACTCTATCGTCAAATAATCTTTGACAAACAGGAAAAAATATCCAGTGGAAAAAAGACAGACTCTTCAATAAATGGTACTGGGAAAATTGGACAGCTATATATATAGAAGAATGAAGCTTGACCATCCTCTTACACCATACACAAAGATAAACTCAAAATGAATAAAAGACCTCAACGTGAGGCAGGAATCTATCAAAATCCTAGAGGAGAACATAGGCAGTAAGCTCTTCAACATCATCCACAGCAACTTCTTTCAAGACATGTCTCCAAATGCAAAGGAAATGAAAACAAAAATGAATTTTTCGGACTTCATCAAGATCAAAAGCTTCTGCACAGCAAAGGAAACAGTCAATAAAACAAAGACGTAACCCATGGAATGGGAGAAGATATTTGCAAATGACAGTACAGACAAAGGGCTGTTATCCAAGATCTATAAAGAGCTACTCAAACTCAACACTCAACACTCAACACTCAAAAGAGCAGATAATCCTTTCTGATGGAGGCATAATACTCCATAGTGTATATGGACCACATCTTACTTATCCATTCGTCCGTTGAAAGGCATCTTGGTTCTTTCCATAGTTTGACGACCATGGCCATTGCTGCTATAAACATTGGGGTACAGATGGCCCTTCTTTTCACGACATCTGTATCTTTGGGGCAAATACCCAGGAGTGCAATTGCAGGGTCATAGGGAAGTTCTATTTTTAATTTCTCGAGGAATCTCCACACTGTTCTCCAAAGAGGCTGCATGCACCTACTTGCATTCCCACCAACAGTGTAAGAGGGTTCCCCTTTCTCCACATTCTCTCCAACACATGTTGTTTCCTGTTTTGTTAATTTTGGCCATTCTAACTGGTGTAAAGGTGATATCTCAATGTGGTTTTAATTTGAATCTCCCTGAAGGCTAATGATGATGAACATTTCTTCAACGGACAAATGGATAAGGAAGATGTGGTCCATATACACTACGGAGTATTATGCCTCCATCAGAAAGGACCAATACCCAACTTTTGTAGCAACATGGATGGGACTGGGAGAGATTATGCTGAGTGAAATAAGTCAAGCAGAGAGAGTCAATTATCATATGGTTTCACTTATTTGTGGAGCATAACAAATATCATGGAGGACAAGGGGTGTTAGAGAGGAGAAAGGAGTTGGGGTAAATTGGAAGGGGAGGTGAATCATGAGAGACTATGGACTCTGAAAAACAATCTGAGGGGTTTGAAGTGGCGGGAGTGTGGGAGGTTGGGGTACCAGATAGATGGTGGGTATTATAGAGGGCACGGATTGCATGGAGCACTGGGTGTGGTGAAAAAATAATGAATACTGTTTTTCTGAAAACAAATAAATTAAAAATATACATATAAAAAATAAATAAATAAATTTGCATTCCCACCAAAAAAAAAAAAAAGAAGAAGAAAAAGCAGATAATCTCGTCAAAAAATGAGTAGACAGGAACAGACACTTCTCCAGATAAGACATACAAATGGCTAACAGACACATGAAAAAATGTTCATCATCATCATCATCAGGGAGATTCAAATCAAAACCACTTTGAGATACCACCTTACACCAGTTAGAATGGCCAAAATGAACAGCACAGGAAACAAGTGTTGGAGAAGTTATGGAGAAAGGGGAATCATTTTCCAGGGTCCTGTCCCTCGAGCTCTCCAATTGGGGAACCCTGAGTCACACCCCACAAGTCCACCTGCCACCCAGGCAGAAACGATGCCTTTCAGAGCTGTGGAAAAGCCTCAGAGTGAGAGAAACCTTTGTGACCCAACAGGGCCATATCCAAACTCTGGCGCCTATGGCGGGTCAAAAGTTGGAGGCTGACGCCTGGCCACAACCCCTCCCTCAACTCTGCTTCAGGAAAGCTCCCCTGCACTGCGGCCCCCGGGTGGGCCCCGTCGTCTCCACATGTTTTCCAGATGGCCGAGACAGGCCCTAGGCAAGAAAGTGCTCTAGGCCACAGGGGACAGGGCAGTCCGAAGGGTTGCCCAACACCGACCAATTCTCACGAGCTTTCTGCCCCAATTGATCAAGATTTGGGCAGAAAACTCATGAGAATTGGTCAGAAAACCCCCAGCAAACTCACTTCATGTCTGCCTGGCCCGGGATCCATAGTTGTCCTGGCTCGAACCCTGCCAGAAAGCCCTCTGTGAGTCAGGTGCAGGCGAGGCCAATGCCTCCTGCTCCTCAGCCTCCAGGGGTCCCCTCCCTGGCACTGGCAGATGGGACCTGCCATGCCCCTAGGCCCAGGCCTGAACCCTCACCTGGTTTTTCAGTCTTCCTTTTCCAGGGTCCTGTCCCTCGAGCCCTCCAATTGGGGAACCCTGAGTCCCATGCCACAAGTCCACCTGTCACCAAGCCAGAAATGGTGCCTTTCAGAGCTGCGGAAAACCCTCAGAGGGAGAGAAACCTTCATGCCCCCACTGAGGTTATCCCCAAACGACAGTGCCACAGCAGGCTGAAAAGTTGAAAGCTGACACCTGGCCAAAACCCCTCCAACAACCCTGCTTTGGGAAAGCTCCACTGTGCCTGGATCCCAGGTGGGCTGCGTTGTCTCAGTGCATTTTCCCAATGGCTGAGACATGCACTGAGCGAGAAAGCACTCTAGGCCACGGGGGACAGGGCGGTCCAGAGGGCTGCCCAAATCAATTGGGCGGAAAGCTTGTGAGGATTGGGCGGCGTTGGGTGGCCCTCTGGACCGCCCTGTCCCCCATTGATTTGGGTAGAAAGCTAATGAGAATTGGCTGGTGTTGGGCAGCAATTGGGACCGCACTGTCCCCTGAGGCCTAGAGCAATTTCTTGCTCGGTGCATGTTGCAGCCATCCAGAAAACTGCGCCGAGATGACCCTGCCCACCCAAGGGCCCCTGCCCAGGGGAGCTTTCCTAAGAGCAGAGTTAAGGGAGGGTTTGGGGCCAGGCATCAGCCTCCAACTTTTCTTCCCGGTTTGGTGTTGACGGTTGGGGATGGCCTCAGTGGGGGCATGAAGTTTTCTCTTGCTCTGAGGGTTTTTGTGCAGCTCTGAAAGGCAGCGTTTCCTCTTGGTGGCAGGTGGATTCATTGGGTGTGACTCAGGGTTTCCTGAGTCACACCCAATTGGAGGTCTCGAGGAATAGGACCCTGGAGAAGGAAGACTGATAAACCGGGTGAGGGTCAGGGCCCTGGCCTAGGGAGCATGGCAGGCCCCATCTACCAGTGCGACCAAGGGTACCTCAGGAGGCTGAGTAGCAGGAGGTGGTGGCCTCGCCTGTGCCTGACACACTGTGGCTTACTGGCAGGGTTCGAGCCGGGACAACTCAGGATCCTGTGCAAGGCCCAGGGGGTGGCCCTGCAAACATGTGGTGCATGAAGTGAATTTGCCACTGGTTTTTCAGCCAATTCTCACGAGCTTTCTGCCCAAATCGATATCGGTATCGATTTAGGCAGAGAGCTCGTGAGAATTGGCCAGCGTTGGGTGACTATTCAAACTGCACTGTCCCTCGTGGCCTAGAGTGCTTTCTCGCTCAGTGCATGTTGCGGCCGTCTGGAAAACACGCCGAGAACACGCTGCCCACCCGAGGGCCCCTGCACAGGGGAGCTTTCCAGGAGCACAGTTGAGGGATGGAGTGTGGCCGGGCAGTCAGCCTCCGACTCTTCAGCCCAGTGTGGCACCAATGGTTGGGGATGGCCTCAGTGGGGACATGAAAGTTTCTGAGGGTATTCCACAGCTCTGAAAGGAACCATTTCCTCCTGGTTGACATGTGGACCCATGGGGTGTGACTCAGGGTTCCTCAACCGGAGGGCTCGATGGACAGGACCCTGGAAAAGGAAGGCTGAAAATCTAAGTGAGGGTGAGGGCCCAGGTCCCATCTGCCTGAGCCAGGGAGGGTACCCCAGGAGGCGGAGTAGCAGGGGGCGGTGGCCTCACCAGCTCCTGACTCACTGAGGGCTTTCTCACAGGGTTCAAGCTGCTGGAACTCGGGATCCCAGGCCAGGCCCAGGGGGTGGCACTGCAGACTTGTAACACATGAAGCGTGTTTGCTGGGTGTTTTCCGGCCAATTCACAGGAGCTTTCTGCCCAAATCCTTATCTCTTCACAGATGACATGATGAGAAGTAAGGTGTTTAATGACCTGACTACGCAGAGAAATGAGACTGCTAATCCACCGTGGAGGAAATGGAGGGCATGTCTGTAGTATAAGAGATTCCATTGAACCAGCAAGCCCTGGTATGAAAGTCTGTGAAAAACGACAGCTGCCCAATCCAGGCAGAACTACTGGTAGTCCACAAAACTCAGGAATGAAATGTTGGATCAGTCCACCAGATAAAGAACCATGACCAGCTGAGGTGCTTGTTCACAGTGAATGTAATGTAGAACGAGCAGCCAAAGTAGCAGGTAGAATACCAGCTATGACCATGTGACCAGTTACAGAAATAAGGACTCTAATTCTTTTTTTCATAAGACTTTGTTCATTTGTTTCTTTGTTCAGAGTGCAAGTTGTGGGAGGGACAGAGGCAGAGGGAGAGAGAATCTCCAGCGATTCCATGCTGAGCACAGAGCCCCATGTGGTGCTCAATCTCACGACACTGACATCTTGACCTGGGCCAAAACCAAGAGTCGGAAGCTTAACCAACTCAGCCACCCGGGCATTCCAGGACTCTAATTCTTATGAGAATTTCTTCCTTATTTTGTTATGAGTATTTTGTGTTGACTCATCTGTTTCTTCCTTCTCTTGGTCCCTTATCAGAGAACGTACGATGCACATTTGTGATGGTTAATTCTATGTGACAACTTATGTAGGTCAGAGGATCCAGATAGTTGATCAAATCCATGTCTGGATGTAACTGCAGAGGTATTTTTTAATATGTGATTTTCACTTAAATTTTGAGAAAAGCAGATTATGCTCTATAACGTGTGTGGGCCTCATCTAATCAGTTGAAGGTCTTATAAGAAAAGATTGAGGTCCCCAGGTGTGAAGGAGTTCTGCCTCCAGGCAGGGATCAGAATCAAACTGTCACATCAGCTTGGTCTGCCACCCATCTGCCCAATCTGCAGAGTTCAAACATGCCAGCTTTCACAGTCAGCAAGTTCTTTAAAATAAATCTCTCTCTTTCTCTGTCTCTGTCCTTTCTCTTTTTCTCTCTCAGTAAACACACACACATTCTACAACCCTACTACAGAAAGTACTTCACATTTGTAATTAAGAAAATGATGAATAAGGAATGGAAGATGGGCATCATATTTACTCAGAAATTATTGGCATGTGCCTTGTCTATTAATTATAAAAATTCTACCTGAAGTCTCTAGTAAATTCTCAACAAGCACCTTCAAAGAAAGTATAGAAAAGGACTAGGCTATCTACCAAAACCCAGGAAAAAAAACCAAAAACCAAAATGAAAATCCAGTAACTGCATGAAGTAGTAGGTAAAGTGATCGTAAGAATAAAATTAATCAAATAAGAAACATACACAACTGCAACTAAGAAGGGACATATAGCCAGACATCAACAAAACATGAGCATGGGATTTGCTTCTCCTGGAGGCAATGGAGCCAGGATGCTGGGTTACTCCAAACTCTGAGCAGGCCAATCTGGGTTTGATCCTCTGGCAGAGAGCTACCCACTGAAGAACTAGGCGTGGTTTTCTTTCCTTCAGAGAATTGCTGACAGACCATCTGTCACACACTCAGCCTGAGCCTGAGCCTAAAGAATAGCAGTGTCAGCCACAATTGTGATTCTTAAGAATGACTCTCACCCCCAACCTAGTGCAGTATCCTCTCACAGAGAAGAACCTGGTTAGGAAGCTCGGAAGCCAGGCGACTCACATTGGAATTAACACTGGGCCAGGGCGCATGGCTCTGGGGTCAGCTGTTCCCCAGACAGATTGGGAGATCTGACTAGCTCCTTGATCAGCGTTAAGAAGTGGGTCAGATTGAGCAGGGTGGAGATGCGTAACAAAGAAATAAACTGTGGACACCTGTGGCTGGCTGATACTCAACCTGGATGGCTCAGTGGGTTAAGGGCCTGACTCTTAATTTCAGCTCAGGTCAGGATCTCAGGGTCAGCTGGGCTAACCAGCACTTAGCAGGGAGTTGGCTGGAGATATTTTTTTCTCTCTCTCTCTCTCTGCTCCTCCCCCCTGTTGTACTTTCTATCACTCTCTCCCAAATAAATATATAAAACTTTTTTTTTTTTAAAGAATGATAAGAAAGGCTGCAGGGCTAAACAAAGTGAAAGGCCAGTGAGTCATCATGGCATCTCAGATTTCAAAATGATAATGAAGAAAGTGGAGAACAACCCATCCTCCAAAACATGCCAAACTCCGGGGGGGGGGGGGGAATCTGTTGCCTTTAAAAAAATGTGCCCTTGGAAAATATTTCCAAGGACATCTTCTGTTACTCACTCATTGGGCTTCTTATGAATATTTATGGCACAGGTATGGGAATGAATGCTGTTACATAGAGCATGAACATGGAAACAGGCAGAAGCCATGAACCCGGCATCAGAGAATGCATTGCTAAGGCAATTTCTGGTGCTTCAGGATTTCTTGTCAATTTGGCTGTGACTGTAATGGTATCTGTGGGGTGCTGTATACTTATGGACACGGCTCAGGGGCCAAGCCGTGGACTACAGCTTATCTTCCCAGGTCTGTTTAGGGAGAGGGCCAGAGCTCAGTATTGTTAAGTAAATTGCACATTTTTATTAAAGCAATAATCTTTGAAGAGTTTAAGTACTATTTTCCATTTCAGATGTTATGTACCACCTGAAGGGACAGTCAGCACTTAACATCATGGGAAAACTGGGGGTGACCCATGGGTTTATGCTGTTGAATAAAGGTGCAAGAACCTCTAGGAGCTTCAGAAAAGCACACATTTGCTCAAAATAATTTTTTAAGTGAAACTGTATTAGGAACTAGTTTCAGTCCCTTTCTGGCTCACATTGGCCACTTTTAAAAAGGGGTAGAGGGAATGTAGCCACAGCACGGATTTAACCATTTCCACACCAGACCTGGGGAAACTCACGCTCTGCATTCTGTGTTCTCCAGAGAAGGACGAGCACCACTGTGATCCAAAAAGCGTGACCACACAGCATTCCCATACTTTCATGTAATCAATGGCGCAGGTGGAAACACAGGTGACCAGCCAGTCAGGCAAGTGACTGTAGCTGGGGTCGCTGGGGCCAGGGAGTTAGTCCGAGTCAAGTCAGCCCACGGAAGTGCTTTTTTGTTTATATATATATATATATATATATATATATATATATATATATATTTACGGTTTTTTTTTCATTTATTTATTTTCAGCATAAAAGTATCATTATTTTTTCACCACACCCAGTGCTCCATACAATCCATGCCCTCTATAATACCCACCACCTGGTACCCCGACCAGTGCATTTTAAAGGAAACTTGATGTAATGGGGTGTAAACATTGGCAGAGAGAGGAGCCCTGTAGATTTCCTGCTCCTGCCGCCTACAAATACCAATGATTATCTCACTGTCAAGGAAGAGCCATGCATCATCTGTTTTCTTATAAATGGCAGAATCAGAATCTACAAGTGCCTTTGTGTAACAGAACAGGTCTTATCAACTTGACATTCAGCACAATCCAATGTCCTAGTACAGTCTGCTTCAGATTCACTTCAACTTGCTTGGTCTTTTGAGGATCCAAGAAGCTAATTAGTACCATTTCATAAAAATTTCCTAATGGGGGGTCAGGGCTCAGATGGTTAAGTGTCTTTCTCTGTCTGATCTTCAGATCCTGGGACCCAGCCCTGTGTTGGCATCCCAGCTCAGTGGGAAGTCTGCTTCTCCCTCACCCTCTGCCTGTCCCCCTGTTTGTACTCTCTGTGTCTCTCTGAGTGTGTGTCTGTCTCTCTCTCAATTGAATAAATAAAATCTTAAAAAAAAACCCTCCCAACATCATATCTGGGGAGGGACTGTCACTTCCTCGTCAATTAAAGATGACAATAACCCAAATTGTTGAAACTTTTGTGCATATCCAGCTCTGATCCTGGGATAATTTGGTAGGTTGTCTTCATCATGTTGATGGTTTCCTTTTCTGTGCGCCATACTTTTCAGTGCTCTGAGAACATGCATGTAAGCCCATTTTTAAAATTCAATAGCTCCTCCTGGAATATTCTGGAGTGGATGACCACCACTCACACCTCACCAGCACATATGAGAGCACCTGTGATTCTGCTCCTTCCCCAGCATCATTTTTTAGCTTAGCCAATCTGATGATTGAAACACATTATCATATCCTCCAATGTGTGCTGTTCACTCTGTCGATGGAAGACTCAGGTAGGAGGCAAAGTAGTTGCAACGTCACTAATCCTAGAAAGCTAAAAGGCTAGAGAGGATATGAGGCAGGAGCATCCTCTGTGTAGTGGAAGGGACCACAAAAATCCTTCAGGTCTCACTGAACTGGCTTTATTTACAAAAATATTTATATTGGAAGCTAAATTCCTTCTCTAGATACTAACATAAATATTAAGAAGGTTTCATTGTAACTCTGGGAGATATGAAGAACCATTTGGGAGTTCTTGTCTATTTCAGGGAATGTTCTATAATCTGGGGCTTGTGTCTCTCCACCCAGCGTTTGGGCAGGAGGACCTCAACTGACCTTCCCGGATTTGAATAGATGACACTGAGGCACAAATCTGCTCAGTGCTACCACCTGGGCTGTTGAGTGAGCACTCCGAGGTAAAACATTTCTCAAACCTTGGCATTCATCACAGAAAAGGCAGGGTGGTACACCCTGTGTTCTATCATTGGAGATTTTATTATGTATCAGGTGAAGCACAAGGGAGAGGAAAACAGGAGTGGAATCCATCTCTGTGAGCATCAGTGTCATGTAATAGTGCACTTCAGATGTCTGCCCAGCGTAAATACATGGAAACACTGCTTTTCTTACAAAAAGATACATATTACACATAAATATGTAGATCAGTGTTTATAACTAAACAACCAAAATGTTCCAAACATGAAAGCCCCATCTAAATTTCTCCAAAAGCTGCTATATATCTCAAATGTTTACTTTTCCCTATGTTTTATTTATGAAAAGCTCCCTTTTTTCCATCACTTGGCAAACTCAGGGCTTGTTAGCTTGAATGTCCCTGGCCTATATTCAAACACATTTTCCCTCCTCTTCTTTGCTTTAATAAAATCCATCCCCAAGTGTGAGGCCTGGTTCTTTTTTCTGTTGCGTCACGGTCACCTTGTTCCACGAGCCCTGGTGGTGGGCCAGCCAGACCCAGGCCCTGCTGCCTGGCACAGTCAGAATGCAGCCTGCTAACAGCCACAGCCCAATACCTTCATTTACTGCTGAAAATCTCCAGCCAGGAGGAATCAAATACCATCCACTGAGAATCAAAAGCCTGCATTTTCTTTTAGGTTTGGGAACCATCAGAAAGTGATCTTAGCTGGAATCAGCTTGTCATAAGAAGGGCAGTGGGGAGGTTTCAAAACTGAAAGTCGCACTGGGATCTTTAAGGTCTTGGCAGCAAAGACCCTTGCAGGGCACAAAGCATCTTACAATCGGTTTTTCTCCTCCCTTCCTATCGGCCATTTAATTTTTGTTATGTCTGATTTTATTTCCAAAGGGGTTGTTTACATTAGAGTGTACCTTAGTGTTTAAAAGCTACAAGCTGACATTTATGAATTATATAGAAGATGTAAGGAATAAGGAAAAGAAGCCCATACACATCCCAACCATTTTAAGAAATGCGGTATCATCCACATCTTTAGAGCCGTCTGTACATCCCTCCCCCTGTTTGTCCATCAGTCCTGTTCACTATTCTCTGTGTTTACCTTATATTTTTACCAAAGTAAATGCATCGCTAAATCAGTATTTGATTTTGTATAGTTTCGAAACTAGAACAAATGCAACCATCCTGCACAATTTTTCTGCAAGTCGCTTTTATCTCTTCCTCAGTAGCATGTCTAAGTAATGTACACTTACGATGTTTCACGGTAGTTCACTGTAACTTGAGCATGATACTGCAGAGCACATACCTTCCACTCGACAGGACTGGGTTGGTCCCTGTTTTTTATTACTACAAAATGGCAGGTTTTCTCTAGCTCTATCAGCAGAATCACTCTTTCAAAAGGCCTGCTCTCTTCAGCCTGGCCCAGGTCCTGGTGAAGCATTTTCAAAAGCGATGGCTCTAATTCACAGCCCTACCACAGTCAGAACCCATGGGCAGAGGCATGACATCATCACACAGGCAGCTTTCCGTGGTGTCAGCAGAACACTCCATACCCAAGACATTCTCAGAACTGAAGCTACTTTCTAGACAGCACCGTGAATGTTGAGAAACTTGGGCTTCTGGGTAGCAGTTCGCTGCAAGCCTGGGATAAATGTGAACTCATTTGGAAGTCCTTACCTACTTCCTCGGCTTTGTAAATTTTGAATAATCATTAATTTTCTAAGTCCCTCTAGCTGAAGTTCGTGAAGATTAATTGAAATAAAACATCTTAAGATGTTTTCAAAATGTACATGGCTAAAGAAGCACAAAAGAAGTTTGAGTTTCTTTTGTACTAGGGTGATGCAAGGAAAGAACATATTATGTGGGGACACTGGAGCTGCACACAGAGGACAAAAGTTCCTGGAATTAAACAAAATTCCAAGGACAACTCCAGATTTTTTCTTTTTTTTTTCTTTCTTTTCAGCATAACAGTATTCATTGTTTTTGCACCACACCCAGTGCTCCATGCAATATGTGCCCTCCCCAATACCCACCGCCTGGTTCCCCCAACATCCCACCCCCTGCTCCTTCAAAACCCTCAGGTTGTTTTTCAGTGTCCATAGTCTCTCATGGTTCACCTCCCCTTCCAATGTCCCTCAACTCCCTTCTCCTCTCCTTCTCTCCATGTCCTCCATGTTATTTGTTATGCTCCACAAATAAATGAAACCACATAATTGACTCTCTCTGCTTGACTTATTTCACTCAGCATAATCTCTTCCAGTCCCGTCCATGTTGCTACAAAAGTTGGGTATTCATCCTTTTTGATGGAGGCATCATACTCCATAGTGTATATGGACCACATTTCCTTATTCATTCGTCCGTTGAAGGGCATTTTGGTTCTTTCCATAGTTTGGCGACCGTGGCCATTGCTGCTATAAACATTGGGGTACAGATGGCCCTTCTTTTCACTCCATCTGTATCTTTGGGGTAAATACCCAGTGGTGCAATTGCAGGGTCAGAGGGAGTTTCTATTTTTAATTTCTTGAACAATCTCCACACTGGGAATGCAAGTTGGTGCAGCCATCTTGCATTCCCACCAACAGTGGAAGAGGGTTCCCCTTTCTCCACATCCTCTACAACACACGTTGTTTCCTGCCTTCCTAATTTTGGCCATTCTACCTGGTGTAAGGTGGTATCTCAACAGATTTTTAAAAGCTATGAAACTGATGGAACACAACTGGAGATCACAATGGGAACAGGTATTCTCTGAGCTTCACGCAGGATGAAAGGCAAATTGACAAAGGTCTGTCTGGCACGGTGAGTGGGTAGCAGTGTCAGGCCTGGGCGGGTGGAGGGATGACAGAGCTACAGGGCTAGCGGTGGAGAGGGGAGGTGGTCCGGCTACTTGTGTCCCTTACCTGCCCTCAAGGGCCCTTTGTGACCAGACCACAGCTCTGTGATGTGGGCATGAGGCTTGTGTCTGCATGGACACACCCAGGGCTCAGTTGCCAGAGGGCAGCAGTGCGATCGGTCACTAACTCTCAGGGCTCAGTTACCTGAGGGCAGCAGTGCGATTGGACATTAGTACTTTCTAGAGGGAAGGGATGGAGAATTATCTCTTCCCTCAGGAATTCCTTACTGATGGTTGGCTGAGCCCCAGTCCCACTCTCTGGGCCATTAATGCCATCTTTGCCTTTGTGTGTGGACTGGGGCTCTTCGTCTTTTTACTTTCCTACTTCCAGCCTGATCCGTCCTCACCACGAGGCAAGAAACACAGGAAGAGTGGGAAGGTAAGGAACCCTTGGCCCAGACCCAGCAGAGTGTAACTTGATCATCTTTTCTATTATTCTTTCCATTTTTCCAAGTCACTGGAAAGACCCCTGAAATGGGAAAGAATAGAATGGGTATTCTCAGGAGAGAGTAGACCACCATCCATCCAGGACAAGCCAGACCAGGCAAGGGTTAGAGGGACATGAGGTTTTCTCCCTGAAGATCTCGGGCCGGAGTCCAGGTGTGGTGGAGGGGTCCCGGTGGCCAAGGACCGGAGGTTAAGAGCTGCCTCTCTAGCGGAGTTCAGGCCCCTGAGCACTGGGTCATCTGCTGCTGGGGTGGGGGTCCCACCCTCCCCGTGTTCTCTTATCTCAGTACCAAGTGGAGCCATGGAGAAGGAGCAACAGAAGCAAAAAAAATCAGACCGTGAAAGGTGAGTGTCCGCCACTCACCCCTGCGTGCCCCAGTTACACTGTTCCCCCCGCTCTGAAGGCCGAGTCCCACTGTCTCCAGGACACCAGGGCCTGAGCCCATCCCTCAGGAAACAGAGCCCTGGGTGGGGGTTGGGGGCTCTGAGGAGGGAGAGTGAACCCTGAGGCTTCCCAGATTCTGCACCAGAACGAAGCCCTGAGGGGTTGGAAACTGGTATTCCCTAACCAGGCGCCCCAGGGCCTGGACTGGGGGCGGGACCACCCGCTCCCACTGTGGACAAGCTGTTCAACTCTGCTTAGATTCCTCTGGAGGCTACAGTAGGCCTTCCTCCCCCAGCAAGGTCATGAATGGGGAAGCACTTTGGAAAGACAAAGCGATCCCCATCATGAATCCTGTAGTCACCATGCGGGCATGTGGCCTTGGACAGTGCTGTTTGGGACTCCCGAGTCCAATCCCCCAAAGGTCTCCCCTAATGGGAAATTGTACCCAGCCTCCCGTAAGATCCCTGGACCCTGTCTTCTGCTGTGACCCGGTCTCCTGTTTCCAGGTTTCAGAGAATTTATGAAGAGTCTGGAAGAGGTTCAGGACCTGTTCTCCCTTCTGGAAAGGTAAAGAATCTGCTCCCTTCTCCCCTGGGTGGGCCTTCCTGAGTCTATGGTGTGACCCCTGGGCTGCAGGGAACAGCCTCTGGGGCTGTTTGTGGGGGCTGGGAGGAGCCATGGGGACAGACTGTGACCAAAGACCCAGGGTGAGGGACAGCAGGAGCATTGTGATGTGGGTGTGGGGCGTGGACGGCCGTGGGGACTGCTCCCGGACTCAACTGCTACAGCGGCAGCTCATGCCTCCTGTCTCCCACAGCCACCTGGAGAGGCTCTCTGACCAGGGGGGCTTTCACCAGTTCTTACGTCAAGCAGCCCCTGGGCAGGTGCGCCGAGGGGTGCCAGCTGGAGCCCGTCAGCCATGCAGGGAGCCTCTGCAAGATGCTGCTCCCGCTGTGGCCCCATCACCTGCCCTAACTCCACTGACGGGGTCTCCTCAGCCTCTGGCCTCCACCGTGCCAGCAGGACCAATGACCTCAATTTCCGTTGCTTCACACTCCTCCCTTACTACTTCCTGGATAGTAGAGCCTTTCCTCCCCCCGGATGGCTTTCCACACCAGCCACTCGCTCTTCCCCCTTCCCCGCCATGTCTCCCTCCTTCAGAGGCCTGCCCTGGCCCTCTGACAGCCTCCTGGGCCCCAGAGCGGCCAGACTCTCCTTTGACTCTCCCTCAGTGTGACTCAAGGGCACCCCTGCCGTGCCCCATCCCACAGAGCTCGGCTCCGCACACGCCTTGGTCAGCTGACAGGTCAGCTTCTCCTGTCCCAGCCATCTCGGGCCTGAGCCGCTCACATTGCCCCATTTTGGCCCTGTCCTGGTGGCAGGCAGCTGCCAATGCCTGGAACCTGTCCACCTCAACATGCTTGGAGTCCCGTCAAGCGCCTCTGTCCCATGGCCCACCAGAAGCCTTGTTCTGGGGAGACCCCACACCCAGACAGGAAGAGACTAGGATCCCCCCTTCCATCAACCCGGACGTCCAGAAGCTTCTGGAGATACTCATTGCCAAGAGGTCTTGGAGGGAGAAGGACAAGAAAGAAAGGTCAAAATACCAGCTGACCTCTTTCAGGGAGAATGTTCAAGTCCCCAGGTGACGGGCAGGACACCATGGGCCGCCCGTCCTTCTGGAGCATGAGGGGCAAAGCAAAACAGCTGCTTGGTCCTGAGAAGCCCCCACGTCCCAAGAGTCCAAGGGACAATTTAGAGCAGAAATGCCACCAGTTCTTCTGGGGTCTCCCCTTTCTGCACAGCGAGTCACTGGTGGCCACTGTCAGGGTGACCGATCCCCCATTGGAGTTCCCGTCTGTCATATTCAATGAGCTCTCTCATGCCTTGCCACTCCAGATTCAGGGCAACGTGGTTCCAAGCCTCTCCCTGACCCATGATTTACATGACCCTTCAGCCAGTCCCCAACCCTTGACCCTGAGATTGTCCCAGTCCCTGCCCCTTCCTCCATCTCAGCCCCAACCCCTCCCTCTGACTCAGCCCCAGCCCCTCCCTCTGACTCAGCCCCAGCCCCTCCCTCTGACTCAGCCCCAGCCCCTCCCTCTGACTCAGCCCCTTCCCCAGTCCCACCCTCTGACTCAGCCCCAGCTCCTCCCTCTGACTCAGCCCCAGCCCCTCCCTCTGGACCAGCCCCTGCCCCAGCCCCTCCCTCTGACTCAGCCCAAGCCCCTCCCTCTGACTCAGCCCAAGCCCCTCCCTCTGACTCAGCCCCAGCCCCTCCCTCTGGACCAGCCCCTGCCCCAGCCCCTCCCTCTGACTCAGCCCAAGCCCCTCCCTCTGACTCAACCCAAGCCCCTCCCTCTGACTCAGCCCCAGCCCCTCCCTCTGACTCAGCCCCTGCTCCAGCCCCTCCCTCTGACTCAACCCCAGCCCCTCCCTCTGACTCAGCCCCTTCCCCAGCCCCTCCCTCTGACTCAGCCCCAGCCCCTCCCTCTGGACCAGCTCCTTCCCCAGCCCCTCCCTCTGACTCAGCCCAAGCCCCTCCCTCTGACTCAACCCAAGCCCCTCCCTCTGACTCAGCCCAAACCCCTCCCTCTGACTCAGCCCCTGCCCCAGCCCCTCCCTCTGACTCAGCCCCAGCCCCTCCCTCTGACTCAGCCCAAGCTCCTCCCCCTGACTCAGCCCCAGTCCCTCCCTCTGGACCAGCTCCTTCCCCAGCCCCTCCCTCTGACTCAGCCCAAGGCCCCTCCCTCTGACTCAACCCAAGCCCCTCCCTCTGACTCAGACCTTGCCCCAGCCCCTCCCTCTGATTCAGCCCCAGCCCCTCCCTCTGGATCAGTCCCAGCTCCCACCTCTAACTGAGCCACAGACCCAGGCAGGCCTTGCACCCTCTGTCCCAGTTGGACCCTCGTCTCTGCCACCCGAGATGGGGAGGTGCCAGGTGTCTTGCCCTGTAGTCCAGAAGACACCATCTTACACGCCAACTGCTTTTCAAAACCTGGAATGTCACTTTCTGGAGAAGCAACTAGAAAGGGGCAAGGTACCCCCTGTGATGAAAAGATCTCAGCAAGTCTTTAGCCAAGGTCCTCCTGACCTTCCGCAGGGTGGCCAGGCCCCCGAGGGCCATGGGTCAGTCTCTGTCTTTCCTGGAGAATTGATCGACTCTGAGCTCTGGGAGCAACTGGATTGGCACCTTTGGAAGAGGCTCATGAAGCAAGGAAGGGGCTCGTCCTGCAGGATCCAGCTATCCCTAGAGATACAGCCTCACCAAGAGTTCCAGAAGGTGCCCCAGGCACACAGCTGGCACAGTCCCAAGGCCAAGTCTGAGTCTACAAATGAAAGCTGCCAGGCCACACAGAAGACTGGGTCCAGGTACCCGGGAAGGACCGTGCCAAGAAAAAGACTGGGCAAGGATTCAAGGTCCAGTGCAGGGAGGATCCAGAAAGATCTACACAGGGGCTCAGCGAGGTCTCCAGAGAAGGCTCCAGGAAGAAGTCGTGAGGAGTCAGACACAGACATGAAGCCCTCCACAAGCAGCACAGACGAGAAGCGCCTAGAGAAGGACCTGAGAGCCCATTTAAGGAAGTTGGGGCAGTTCAGAGAGGGTCAGATGCCTTTGGATGTTCATCCTTCCAGGCTTGCTGCCCACCACTCCTCGGACCTTCCCAGGAAGCCAAGCTCTCACGGGAAACCTGGAAAGCCAGCGCTTTCCAAGTGCTGGGAGCCCTCCCACGATTTTTCCATCCTCAGTCCATATGCTCAGCGGATGCTAGAAGCACATATCAAAAGGCTCAGGGTGAAGCACCGTTGGGGCCTCCCCCTCAAGGTTCTCAGGACTATAAACCTCTTCAAGTTGAAGAAGGGCTTCCTCCTCTCCCAGTCCTTCCCTTCCCGCTCAGCCACCTGCATATCCAAGGCTGGCTTGAGCACCAAGTTCATGGGAAATCCTTCTCAGCCCTATCAAGGAGAGGTGATGAAAGAGTCTTACCCCACTTGGGGGGGTCCCCTCGGTGCTCCCCAGCCTACGTGTGAGGAATTCCAGCAGACTCTGGAAGGGACCTCACCTGGGGGTGGCCCTCTAGCTGGACAGGGGCCCAGGTCACCTTCTCGGACCTTCACATACAGCTTTGTGGGCAGAATCTGGCACAGTGAGACTGTCTCTAGGACTCTTATGAACAGCAACTTTGAGTCAAGTCTAAGTCCAGCAATGGCCACAAAGGAGCTAAGGAGGGTGAATGGGGGTCGGGCCTCACGGGACATGACCATGCTAGAGCTCAACTTAGAGCACCAGAATTTGAGTGCCAAAGAGCCCGGGGAGGTGGGGGAGTTCAAGGAGGCCCCTGCCTGGGGAGTCACCTTAGAACCCCGTGTGCTGGCCAACAACCAAGGCCTCCGTGGCAAGCTGAGAAGATCAGGATCTGCAGGGAAAAGTGACAGTCCCTTGCAACGTACAAAGTTGGTCACCCGAGACCTCGAAGAGCTACGCCTTGAGGCACGGCGCAGGGGATCGGAGCCCCAGAAGTTGATGGAGTCAGAGAACCGGCTTCGTGATGCCACCCCCACCGTGCGCCTTCAAGACTGTGAAACTGGGGTCCTCCTTCAAGACTGTGCGACGGAGAGTCTCCTTCAAGACTGTCAGTCCAACATGTTCCTCGCTGCTGACATCTTGGCTTCTCAGGGATCTCTGTCTAGCTTCCAGAGCAGGTCCAGTGAGGACACATCTACTTCCGAGGTGCTGCATGGCCAAAGATCCCGTGGCCAGAGCCCCCACAGGCAGCCAGGACCCCTGGGACTGGAGCACCAATGTAAGAGCCTGAGCAGGTCATGTGTCCCCCCCATGGAGATAGAGAGCTCCAGGAGGTCCCCCTCAAGAGAGCCTGCCAAAGAGTGGTCAGAAATGAAGCTCCTCCAGATCAGTGAGGTGAGACATCCAGTCCAGAGCAAGGAGTCAGGAGAGGCCTCGGGAAGCAAGGCCTGTGAGATCTTGCTGAAGAAAGAGGAGGCGCCTCCGGAAAACTACTTCAGGAGAAGGATGACGCACTTGCTCCAGTGGTTCTTTCCCAGTAGAGGCAGAGGACTGGAAGGTTCCCTTCAAAAGGGCAAGGCTTCATCATCCCAGGGCCGGGGACAAGTCATGGGCAGGTCAGCCATGGACAGGGCTTCTGCCGAGGCTCAGGTGGTCGTGAGGGCTGTGGAGCAAATCCTAGAGGAGAAACTGTTGCCCAACCAGGGACTCAGGGTCCCGAAGGTTGACTGGTACAAAAAGGATCTCCAGGCTTCAGCAGACCCCAATGTCTGCTATCACAGGGTTCTCTCCTACCAAGAGCAGAGGAGAGTCATGAGGGAGACAGCCAGTCCACAGGGCACCCCCAGGGGCCACAACTATGCCAACAAGACCGAGTTGATCGGGTGGCCCTTCCCCACCAGGGTGCCAGAGTGCCCGAGCAGACCCTGCCAGAACGGGTCCCTGGTGCCGGGCCCTTCAGGCCGCACCCTGCAGGCCCACTGCCCCAGGCGCTGCCTCCTTAAAAAAGACAGTTCACCTGGCCAGCCACTGTGGGCTTCTCACGCCTTTCCTGGCAGAATAACTTTCCCCCAAGAAAAAACGCAAACAGTGCAGAGAAAACCTTTTTGTTCTCACATTAGTACATCATCTATGGGCTAATGGCGTCTTCATGACACAGTTACTTTGCTTCCCCAAAATAAATGTGATTTTTTTTTCCCCCCTCAAGAGTGGTGCTGGCCTCCGTGTGTGTCCTGTTGCGGTGGGAGGGAAGGATCAGGGTCTGCTCTCCCCGAGGACCTGCTTTGGCTTCCAGAATGAATGGGGCCTTGGAGGACGGTTTATCTCGGGGTCCACCCCCGCCCCCTTCCTCCCTCTCCTTCAGTTTCCATGACAAGGTGAACAAGACCCAGACTGGGACCTCTCCTGCTTTCCCTCCACCTGGAGCTTGTGTGGCTTTAGGGAGGGTTTGCGAGGCAGAAATCCCACGCAGGCTTTAGGAAGACGGAATTCTAGGTCAGAGTGGGGCCTGCAGTTGGGAGACACAAGGCTGGCCTTGAGGGCAGAGGTGAGAAATCCTGTCCCACCCCCCGCAGTCTCCTGTGGGGAGTAGAGGAGGGCCACCCCAGGAGCCATCTCACCCCAGGGAATCCCGTCTTAGCTCCCTTAGCCCCTCTTCTCACACTCAAAGCCGCAAGGGACAAGCTCGAACCCGGTGCTGAGGGTGTGTGGGGCGTGCCACAGAGATCCCCAGGGACCCACCTGCCCAGGCCCAGGGCACTGAAGGGGCCTGCCCACCAGCACCCCCTTCCCCTCTTGGGGGATTGAGGGAGTGTGGCTGTGGGCAGGGGCCCCTGTACTTAGGGTGGGACGCCAGGAAGGAGGCCAAGTGACAGAGTGTGCCCATGCCTGATGTGACGACTGAAGACCCTTGGTGTCCCACTGCCACCTATGGGCCCAGAGGGGAGAAGTTAGAGGCCCTGGGGCTGTCCCCACAGGGTCTGTGCCCCACTCCAGCTGCCAATCCCAGGGGTGAGGGGGTGGGGGTAGTGGGGTGGGGGTTGTACAGAAGCCACCTGAGCTCCCACACAGACGGCCAGGTGCCCAGAGGCAGCAAGGCCTTCAAGCAGAGAAGTGAATTTCTGCACAATTTGATAAGCTTGTAGGACTGGGGTCCCCAGACGGACTTGTGGTCTGTGACCTTTACGTACACGTGTGGCCCAAGGATGGCTCCCAGGGGACTGGTGGGGACTCAGAGGCCAAGGGACTGGCCTGGCTCCTGGTCTTGGTTACCCCAGAGCCTGGAGGGGCAGGAGGCCCTCATATGGGGCTTCTCCCATCCCCGGCTGGAAGGGATGTGTCCAGAAGGAGGGTGGAGTCTCGGAGGGCGCCCCCTGCGTGTCCTGTGCCCAGCCCAACATTGTCCTCCAGGGTCCCCCACACATCGCTCTGATGGGAGACCCACACAGAGACCCAACACAGAGACCTCTGACAGAGACCCACACAGAGACAGTACACAGAGAGCTCTAACAGAGACCTCTGACAGACACCCACACAGAGACTCCACAGAGAACCCTCAGCACGACCCTACACAGAGATCTCTGCCAGAGACTCACAAGGGCAGGGGCTAAGTTTCTGCTTATCATGATACCATTACTTATGATCATGCACGTTGTAGACTGCAAGGCCTTCTCAGAAACACCCAGAGACCAAGCCCATCCCATACTGAGAGATACCCAGCAGCTGTTGCTGTTGGACTGTGACAAACACCATGGCAGGGGCCACGAATGCCCTGGTGTGAACGGGGGAGTGGGGAGGGCACCCTGAGGGCAGGCATCCTGCACGCCGACTCCTATGATGGGGATCTCCCCCGGAAACTTGTGTGCACACAACTACGGACCATGCCTCTCCCCATGACAGAGGAGCTTTGCTACGCATCCTCGCAGTCCATTTCCGATGGTGTTTGGCCACTTATGTAATGGAAGACCATCGGTTTCCAAAATTTCATGAAATTTACATTAACTGAAAATTTTGTTTTCTAGACTCTATCTATTGGGAGGGGAGGGGCAGAGGGGGAGGAGTAGAGGAGGGAGGGAGAAGGACAAGCAAATTCCACACTGAGCGGTGAGCCTGGGCCCACCGGTTCTCAGGACCTGAGATCCTGACCTGAGTTCAAACTGAGACTTGGTGCCTTAACTGACTGAACCAGCTGGTGCTCCTGAGATTCTTGAACTAACTTTTGAAGTACGCAAGAGAGGAGAAAATACGTTACCAAAGTATTCACAAAATGGTAATGATGGTGATGTTCTGTGCTTGTGGAGGGTTTCCTCCTCATGAAGCCCCGACTCAGGACCTTGGCTTAGAGCACCTCGCTCACAACCCTAACCCCCTCCTCTAACCCCTCCCCTAACCTCTCTTCCAACCACTTGTCTAACCCCTCCTCTAGCCACTTCCCTAACCACTCCCACCTTCCCATGAATCAATCCATGTAACTGATGAAGAGCAGGAAAGTTTGTTGCTGTTGTCTGCTTTGTAAAGCAAGGTTGCTTATTGCCACCTCTCTTCTGGATTATTTCACAGACATTAGACAAAGCTTTAGAAGAAAGTTCTCCCTCATCTAGGAGAGTGGATCTTCCCACGTTTTATCACAAACCTTTCCTACAAACATCTCAGAAATGCCAATATAATACATAGTATTTTCTACAGATGAATAAAAGCAAAGATTTATCTCATTAATGTAAATGCTAAGAAAGCAAGACAGCGAATTAGTGATTGAAGCCTCACACCTGAGGCTTAAGCAGACGAGCAGAGACCTGCAGTCGATCAGCTACAGAGAAGGACGAAACACGTAAGCGACCTCGACTTCGCAATCACGGGGAAAACTAGGATGTAGGATTTGAAAAGTCCTAGAAATGGTCACTGCCTTTCAAAACATCCCCCCTATTCTTCCCCACAGAGTCCGAGAGGCCGGCAAGGCCTCAAACTTTTGATTTACCATGAGTCATAAAAGCTTTTCAATCTGGAGAAGTCCCTTTCTGAAATGGAAACGCCCTTTTGTGGCATTCTTTTAAGTCAGGTTCTTTCCTTCTTTCTCCCCAGCTATCTTGTCCTCCCCACCAAAATAAAATCTTTTAAAATAATGAAGTCTCTGCAAAAGGGCAGTGTGCTCTGCGCTTTACAACACCTCCATCTAGCGGCCATGTGGCTTCATTACATAGCAGCCCAAAATGAACTTCACCACCTTAAAGAGAAGAGGTTTTTAAAAAAATCATTCACAACCTGCATTGCTTGGGTGGCTCAGTAGGTTAAGTGTCTGACGTGATCTCAGCTCATGTCTTGAACCCAGGGTTACGAGTTTGAGCTCTGTGGAGCCTACTTAAAAAAATGTTATGAATTGTAGCAACCATTAAAGCAAACATGTAATTCATAAGACTCAGAACCAGGATATTTACATGTGTAGCACACATCAAATACATTTTAACATTTTGTGATGTAAGAATCTTGACATTCCTGGGGGGGACAAGATGGCGGGGGAGTAGGAAGAGGCGCCTTTTCAGCCTGTACCCCAAAGTGAGCTGATTACCTACCAAAGAACTCCATTCACCCATGAAATCAGCCTGAGATCAGAATCATACACGTCTGGATCTCTACAGGGGCAGAAGACGCCAGTGGGCAGGTAAAGCGTTGTGGAATGGCGGACTGATATCGGAAGATAAACAGAAGGGGGAGGGAGCCACCAGAGGCGACCTGTTGGAAAGTAATACCCCAATACGAGCGAGAGTGCCCTGCGTCTGGGGACCAGGATTAACTTGGAGACTGGTCGAAAGCACTCCAAAAGAGCAAAGGATCGCGGGGGGAAATTTTGGGAATCGGAGCGGCTAGGGACAAGGGCTTAAGTCCCCGGTCCCAGGACAGCCTCCCTGGCGCTGAGGCAGAGAGAGTGCGGCAGAGAAACCAGGTCTTGGTCCCTAAGCCGCCAGCGCGCCCAAGAATGCGTGGGTTCTAGCTCCTGTGAGGGGATGGGAGCCACGGGGTCGGCAGAACGCGCGAGCCCTACCACAAAGCCTGAGATACACGCGCACGTCCCTCATGCTCCCCTGAGAGAGTTACAAAGGCCCGGCCGGGGCTCTTTGACCCGCGCCATTGTTTCAAAGCCTAAGATGCGCGCCCCAAACTCTCCCCTGACAGAGGTGCACAAAAGCCCAGCCTGGTGCTTTCAGACCTGCGCCTTGTTCTCAGTGCCTGAGACGCGCGCGCGACCCATAGCCGCCTCTGAAAGAGGTGCGTGCAAGCCGGGCACTCCCAGCCCGGGCCAGCGGCAAAATGTCAGTGTGCGATCGCTGCTTGGAACCTCTCTGGCGGTAGGGAGCTCCCAGACAGCCGCCACTTCCTTGGCTTTGGGTACAAGCAAAAGATCCTGTGCCCCCAGGGTCTGCAACTTGGAACCAGCTCTGCCAGCGGCCAAGGGGGAACTTATTTAGGCTCTGCACCCAGACTTAGGCTTCTCTCTGAGAGGGAGATCAGGGTGCAGTTTGTTTTCCTCTAAAACTACAAAAACCATCAAAGGTGGTCAAGGTGAGAGAAAAAAAAATGTGAACAAACATAAAAACCGCCAGAGAACAAAAGCCAGAAAAAAACCAGTTTCCTCAGAGCCCACCCCCTTGAGGGGGGCGGGAGGACTTAACTCAGGAAACATCATTGACTGACAACCCAAGTGGCAGGCCCCTCCCCCAGAAAACAAACCAAGAAAGAAAAAAAAAAAAAAGAGGGAAAAAAAAAAGGACTACAAGAGAACAACCACTACTTCATAGGAAAACTTGTATTGTTCACTCGTTCCCACTATTCTGGTTCATTTTTTTTTTTTTTACACATAGGTAATTTTTTTAACCTATTTACCACCACAGCGAGCTTTACAGTACATCAAATTCCATAATACCCTTCTATCCTGGACTTTTTGATACATACCCCTATGTTTTTCTTTTGCATTTTTATTTTTTTGAATTCCTTTTTTTAAATTTTAGTTTAGTTTAGTCTAGTTTATTCCTTTTTATTTTTATCCTCTAATATTCATATAGAGTTAAACTTGAAAGTAATCCCCTTTCCCCAATCAATACTACCCCTATAGGTAAACCAATTTTTAATCCCGTTTATCTTAGGAAAGTTGAGTCCTTTAACAAAGATATCAAGATACATCCAGGAAGATTCAAAACAACCTTCCTCGCACACACTGAGAATTTATAAGAACTCCCCCATCTTCTTCCACCAGTGTTTCTGTGTTTTTGTGTTTGTCCTGATAGCATATAAATCTTACACTTGGGGTTCTTTTTGACGAGGCTCTTCCTTTATTTGCATATATAGATTTTTTTCTCTTGTCATATACTTGTATCAGTCTTTTTGTCTCTTTTTGTTTGTCTACTTCATAAATCTTACCTTGGGGCCCATCTGGGCTGAACCTTCTCTTTCATCTTCCCTTTCTTTCCTGTCTCTCTCTCTCTCTTCTTCTTCTTTTTTTTTTCTTCTTTTCTTTTGTCTCTCATTTGGGGGGGGGGGGGAGGAAGCAGGCTCCCTGCTAGGCAGAGAGCTGGATGCACAGCTCAATCCCAGGACGCTTAGGTCATGACCTGAGCCGAAGTCAGAGGCTTTAACCCACTGAGCCATCCAGGTGTCCCTTCGTTTGATTGTTTCTCATAATTCCAAATTCTTTGTAAATATTCTCATTTTGCTCATATATTTTCTTGATTTCCTTTATTTCTTTTGTCCATGTTTTCCTTTAGCCTTTAGAGCATATTTAAGGCAATTGTTTTAAAGCCATTCTCTAGTAAGTCCAAAGGCAATGTTTCTTTTGGGATGGTTTCTAGAGATGTATTTTGTTCCTTTGAATGAGCCATATTTTCCTTCTTCCTTGTATAGCTTGTGATCTCTTATTGAAAACTAGGTATTTTTAAAAACAGCTCCCTCTCCCAGGCTTTGCATGCTGGCTTCATGCAGGGGAGACCCTTGCTAATCAGCCTGGCATGCACTTCTCTCATACCTGTGTTATCCCTACATCTGTGCACATGCTCTCTTCCCAGGTCTCCCATTGGTATGGCTGCTTTTAATTTCTTCCTCTGTAAGGCTCACACCCTTGCTCATTTTAGGGATGTTAGCTGTTCTATTGTATTCCTCAATCTATAATCACTTGCCCCAGATGTCTGTGTCTGTAATGACCTTTAGGACGGTTTTCACAAGTTGTACCTGCTGCTTCCAGTGTTTTCCCCCCTTCTGAGCCGTGAGCCACTTTTGGTTGTCTGAACTCTGTGTTGGGTGTCCCAAGACCAGTCCCTCAGGTATCCCCTAGACAGGTTAGAAATCAAAGGATCTCAGATTAGTCCACTTTGCTCTCTCTGGTTTGCAAAGGGGACTTGCTTGTGGCGACTACTCTGCTCAAGGTGTTCTGCCCAGCATGGTCACGGAATTTCCTGCCCTGCCACAGGTGACTCATTCTTGACCAAGCACTCACTTGGTTGCTGTGACTCTTTGGCCATTCCCATAGTTCCCAATGGTTATTTTGGTCAGTCTCTAGTTGTGTTTTTGGTGTTTCTGTGGAGGGAACAGGCCTGGAGTTTTCTTGTGTGTCATCTTGCTGACATCACTCTCCTCAATTTTTAAGTAGGTTTTTTAAGTATCCAGTCTATTTCAAAATGTGCTGGTGCATACATGTTCATGTTCTGTTATTTTCATCTCCCAGTTTCCATATTTTTAAAATGAAAACACAGTGTTAGTAGGTTTCAGTCACTGCTGGAAGAAGAAATCTTTACCCTGCCAGCCTGATAAGGTCCTTAAGAGGACCTTTAAACTGATTGGTCGTGTATGAGTGGAGAGGCTCCTCTTTGCACACAGATGTGCTTCCTGAACTGAGGGCTGGTATCCGTCTCTCCAGATGCTGCTGGAAACACCACGTGTCTGGACATTCATAGCATGAAAGGGCACTACCAAGGCTCCCGGGTACCAGGGATCATCCCACTGGTGCTCAGGCCATGATAGTTACTGTAATAACACACTGGCAACCAAAGCAGCCTTCCCTCCTCAGGGGAGGTTTGTGGGCAGTGTGTGACACTGACGGAGAGCTGGAACCCCACCTGGGACGCAGCACTCGGACAGGCTCCTCCCATGTCCCTGCTAACCTCCAGCCATGTCCTGTGTACCTCTATCACTGGCTTTGCAAAGCCCCTCTGCCCTTCCCTACTCCAGCCCATTTTCAGGCACCCACACTTCCCATTTCCTATTAGATGTTTCCTGAGGGCAAGCTGGATGTGACCATCACCCAGGGGGAAGAAGTCTTGGGGACTCACTAAATTACCACTTCTGTGGGGCACATCCTCACAGCCCAGGGACCCCAACAAGTGCAGCAGGGAGGCCACTGGCAAAGAAGGGACAGGTCTGCAGGCCCCCTCTCAGGGCCCTCTCCAGGGCACCCCCTCCAGAGGAAGGAGGAACAGTCCTCTCTCTGACCTCAGCCTGTGGAGGGTCAAGGACTCAGGATCCACGTGAGTCTCTAAGGGTGCAGGCCCTCCCCCTGGGAGCCCTGTGTGAGCTGTATCCACACGAGAAGATGGGGACCCTGCTTCACGTGGCCCCCACCCATGCCCAGCTAGTCACTGGAACTCTGCCAGACGCTTACTTCATGGCAGTTGGTTGTAAAAGAAGGGAAACCAAACAACGACAAAAGCCAGGCTGGCCACCAGGAGGCAAACCACCTTGCAACTTTCCAAGAACTGGTCTCACTCCATTTCATTCAGTCCTGATCACTAATTAGCTCCATTTCAGATACAGTCTGTAAAGATAGATTCCCAGCCCAGGTTCACAGCAGCCCCACTTCCCTCCCCCACTCCAGGCCCTGCTGGATCATCCCACTGGAGCAGGTGCCGGTCGGCACCTGGAAGCCTCCCTGGGTTCCCCTTGCCTAGGGACCATGTCACCCTTCCTGGCTCAGACACTCAGTACCCCTCACAGTGCAATGTCCTTACCTGGTTTGCAGGCTCGTCCCCTGGCCAGCCCGTGTCCTAAACATCCTCCCGTGCCCTGGGGGCAGCCTGCCAGCCCCCAGTGTCCTCCTTCCAGCTCAGTTTCTTCCCTGCAAGTGTGCCCTGCCCACGTCGTCCCTGCTCTGGTGGCCTCAGTCTAAACTCTGTGCTGTGGAAACCCCGCATCCACTGCCTCCTCCTCCAGGGAGCACTCCCTGACTTCGGACCAGTGCACCTACTGCATTTCGCTGTGGACCCCAGGCTCTGGGGCTCCCGATCTGGTGGTGCTGGTTCCTGGCCCGCAGCCCTGAGAGCCTGGCTCCGGCCCCTTGCACTTGGTGTTCGGTATGTTTTCTCACCCGTCAGTCATTGGAATCTTGTAAGGAACGTATTTACTGCATTTTCAGGTGAAAGCAGCTGTCATCTCATAGAATCCCAGCTCCTAAAAATCCTTTTAAATGATTCTTTGTATATAGAGCATATTGTAGTTTTATCACTGGTGGGTGGGCAGGTCTGATGTAAAATGTTTTACAGGATTCCTAGTGCCCAATCACCAGAGTGATGCGGAGAGCAAGGACAGCTATGACAGCTTCTACAGAATAATTTTGAATTCACAAAACCCATTCATTATAAGACTGAAAAGTCGTGTATGACATAAGCCTATGGTGACATCTACAAGCACATTGTTCCAGGTCCCCTGCCCTTAGATCCTCTCTGCACGGGTTAACCTTTCAGCTGCATTCGGAACTTCTGAATTGCTCATGCTACAATATCCCATAGCTTTATGGTTCATCTCATTTAGTAAAATGAGGCTTAAATAACACACTTGAATACATATGGAGCAAAGGTCAAACTAACTCTTTTCTTAATTATAAAAAGATAATATCAGGAACTCTGTCCTTTTTGTAAAGCATTCCAAAATTATATAAGTTAAATTACATTTACTTAGTACACACTGTCTTTTTAAAATCAGTCGTAGATGGTGAGTGATCTGAGGGACTGGCCCACTCCGACAGAGCTGCATAGCCTCCTGTGCTAGGTATCCTGACATCTTCTGATTCAAGTTTTAAGAAGTTTCTTGGTGTTTTAAGAGACTGTGGCAGAAGTATGACTTCTCCTGTCTCAATCATTTGTCACGCAAGGTCCTCCTTCTAGTGTATTTTACACAATCAGAATTGACTAGTCACAAGCCCCCGCTGATGGTCATGAGAACAGGGTCAGTCATGAGCAGGGAAGCAAGGATTCGGGGCGAAGAGGAACTGAGCTGTTGTGATCCACTGTGCATGAAACGGGCTCTCTGAGTTCATCAGGCATCTAGGATGCAGGACACCTTCTAGATGCAGGTTTAGTAAGTCGCTTAGCTTTCCCAGACCACATGTATTTGTAATGAAGATTCTGTTTTCTGCCAATACCACTCTGTTGTGAGTGGGCGAGGTTAGTCCCCCTTGTGGGGTCTTTAAGGAACATTCCAACGTGGTTGTGGAAGTCACGCACAGGAAAGCTAAGAAATGACCGGACTTGTTATGCTCACAGGTGCTAGGGCAGGAGGCACAACCGGCACTCCTTGCTGGTGGCCTCATGGCAGGCGGGTCCAGGAGGTGACCGTATCCAGCAGGTGCAGACCTGAATCACTGAGAAACCCTGGGCAGGTCCCTGTATTTCAGGTTGGGATGGCCACAAAGACTTGAGGGGATTTCACTGTTATGTTTGGAGTCCCTGGGTCACAGACAGGGGAAGGTAAGATGGGGACCTTATGACGGGAGCCAGCCTGACCACCCTGGTGGGCCCAGGAGGGGGCTCACAGCCTCTGCCTGGCGATGTTGAGTCATCAGGGAGAGAGGAAATGCTAACAATTTATGATCAGTCTTCACCCTGTATTCTCATTTTCAACCTTACTTTCCTTCTCAGGTAAGAGAACCAAGACTCTGGTACTGCCTGGGACAGTTCCAAAATATATAAACAGTCTTTCATCACCTGAAACTGACAGAGAGGAGACATTTCAGTTCATTAATGGTGATGTGGAACTGAGATTTGTGCGTTCTGCTGAGGCTCAGGGGCCCTGGACCCCAGCTCCTGGCCACCTTTCAGACGCTGTTCATCTGTTACTCTCTGAAAGAAAAGGACACTGCACCTTTCTGTTTTCATTCCTCCTTTTACTTCTTCCAACCTGGCCTGGTTCCACAAATCATTGCCCATGGGATTCCTGTGCTTTCCTCTTAGTCTATAAATCACAAGCACCCCTTCCCTCCTCCATGGTGGGGGCTAGCCAGGGCATCACTGTCCCTTCGATTTTGCATGGAAAGAGTGGAAGTCCATGAAGAGTCAAAGATGTAGGCACGGACACTGCAGGACAGTCGAACTCTGCATTAGAGCTAATTAACAGATACTGTTTTCTTCCCTGGTTTGTCACTGCTTCACTAAGATGACATGTATGCCACATGTGGGCAGAAGGCTTTTACAACCCTAGTTTGTAGCAGCCACCACTGCGTCCTGGGAGTGGGTGGCCAGGGGCTGAGGTGGGGTGCTGCCCTGGCGAGAGGGGGCAGGGAGCCCAGGCGAAGCAGTGCTAAGCATTCTCACAGCCCTTGATCTTCCCTGTTACTACCCTGGGCCATGGTAGGACTCTGTGGGCAGATCATGTGGTCTCCAGGTCTCTCCCAGTGGGTCCAGCTGAGAAGCCAGGATCCCAGAACACAGACCCCCAGCAGTTTGGTAAACTGTTGGTGGCACAGAGCAGGGCAGTAAGCCCAGGGATGAGACAGGCAGAACCCCCATAGAAGCAACAGAACATGTCAGCAGCTCCTCTGGGCTGAAGTGAACCTTCGAGAAACAGACATTGAATGTAAAACACCACCCTTATATCAGGACACCCAAGCACACTTACATCACGTTCAGTGCAAGTGTTCTCAAAAACACAAACTAAAGGCTTCGAGGCATGAGGATGGAATGAGAGAATTATATCTTTTAATATTTCCACAATACTTGAGGTGGGTTCATAGAGTGAAAAAAAGTAGTGAAAGTATTTTTTTCTAAATCACTGCTTAAGCAGCTATAAACATTTAGAAGTAAAACAACCCAGGACAGAAATCTAATAGAGACTGCCCACATTCATGAATCTGTCTGACCCCTAACAAGCTTAGTTTGGGAGGTATGGAGCATTTCCTACATTAGAAGCGAAATTATAAGTCGTTAAAATGCCCACTTGATCATAGTACAGAACATTTTTATGGCTTCACTTGAATGCTTACTTCAGAATTTTCTCTGAAATGTATTCAGAGCAGAGACAGTTAAACAATAAAAGTGAGGTATTGTAAGACCATAATACTGACTCAGGAATAGTTGGGGTAGAAACCACTGTCCCTGGCTCAGCCTTTTCACATGTTACGTTTGTTTGTTTGTTCGTTTACGTTTTTTTGGTGGGGTGGTGGTAAGTTTTGAATGAAGGAAGGATGGTCATTCAATGCTCACAGGAAGGAGTGCCAGAATTTTCTGCCTTTCTTTCCATGCGAAGCAGGCCTGTGAGGGGCTAAGCTGTACCTTTCTCCTCCAGATGTCCCTGGCTTCTTCTGATGTGGAAGCTTGGCTCTCTCTGCTGTCCTTTAAACTCCTGGGCATTGGTGAAATCTTGTCATGGGGTCTTTCTTTTAGTCAGGGTTTGTAGGGCTTCTAAGCCCATCTGTCCGAACCCTCCACATGCTGACATGGGTAGCTGTGGCATGAGACAAAGGGTAGTTTGAAGGCATGAGACCGATGAAGGATTGACCTAAGACAGACAGTCACTCAGCACCCTAGTCTTGATGTTTGTTTCTTGGTGTTTCCCCTGAGAATTCCTACTTTGTGATTCCATGACTCAGCAGTCCTATTTGGTAGGAAAACCAAGGAGTATGTGTAGATAAAACCTCCTGTCAGTAAGTGGATTCCTCCCAGCACATGCCCTAGTGTGGGGGACATTGTTCCAGAAACCTCCCACCCTCAGTCTCAGGGGCAGGCCTCTCGGGGGATGACCCCTTGGCCAAGAAACTTTCCAGACCGCAACCTCTGTTTTTCTTTCTTTCCATAAAAAACAGCCTGATTAACCTTAACACACAGGGTCAACGCATGGATTTCTTGAGATCCTGCTTATGAAAAAAATCACATTTAGTGTCCTAGAAACAGATCTCACCGCAGGTGAGCCCTTTTCTTTAGTTGTCTCTCTGTGTGGTTCAAGCCAGCAGAGAGACTGATGGGGGGTCCTCTTCCAGGCTCCATGTCTACCCTGTTCAACCAATACATTTGGATGAAGAAATGAAGGAAAGAACCTGACTTAAAAGAATGCCACAAAAGGGTGTTTCCATTTCAGAAAGGGACTTCTCCAGATTGAAAAGCTTTTATGACTCATGGTAAATCAAAAGTTTGAGGCCTTGCTGGCCTCTCGGACTCTGTGGGGAAGAATAGGGGGGATGTTTTGAAAGGCAGTGACCATTTCTAGGACTTTTCAAATCCTACATCCTAGTTTTCCCCCTGATTGCGAAGTCGAGGTCGCTTACGTGTTTCGTCCTTCTCTGTAGCTGATCGACTGCAGGTCTCTGCTCGTCTGCTTAAGCCTCAGGTGTGAGGCTTCAATCACTAATTCGCTGTCTTGCTTTCTTAGCATTTACATGAATGAGATAAATCTTTGCTTTTGTTCATCTGTAGAAAATACTATGTATTATATTGGCATTTCTGAGATGTTTGTAGGAAAGGTTTGTGATAAAACGTGGGAAGACCCACTCTCCTAGATGAGGGAGAACTTTCTTCTAAAGCTTCGTCTAATGTCTGTGAAATAATCCAGAAGAGAGGTGGCAACAAGCAACCTTGCTTTACAAAGCAGACAACAGCAACAAACTTTCCTGCTCTTCATCAGTTACATGGATTGATTCATGGGAAGGTGGGAGTGGTTAGGGGAGTGGCTAGAGGAGGGGTTAGACAAGTGGTTGGAAGAGAGGTTAGGGGAGGGGTTAGAGGAGGGGGTTAGGGTTGTGAGCGAGGTGCTCTAAGCCAAGGTCCTGAGTCGGGGCTTCATGAGGAGGAAACCCTCCACAAGCACAGAACATCACCATCATTACCATTTTGTGAATACTTTGGTACCGTATTTTCTCCTCTCTTGCGTACTTCAAAAGTTAGTTCAAGAATCTCAGGAGCACCAGCTGGCTCAGTCAGTTAAGGCACCAACTCTCGGTTTGAACTCAGGTCAGGATCTCAGGTCCTGAGAACCGGTGGGCCCAGGCTCACCGCTCAGTGTGGAATTTGCTTGTCCTTCTCCCTCCCTCCTCTACTCCTCCCCCTCTGCCCCTCCCCTCCCAATAGATAGAGTCTAGAAAACAAAATTTTCAGTTAATGTAAATTTCATGAAATTTTGGAAACCGATGGTCTTCCATTACATAAGTGGCCAAACACCATCGGAAATGGACTGCGAGGATGCGTAGCAAAGCTCCTCTGTCACGGGGAGAGGCATGGTCCGTAGTTGTGTGCACACAAGCTTCCGGGGGAGATCCCCATCATAGGAGTCGGCGTGCGGGATGCCTGCCCTCAGGGTGCCCTCCCCACTCCCCTGTTCACACCAGGGCATTCGTGGCCCCTGCCATGGTGTTTGTCACAGTCCAACAGCAACAGCTGCTGGGTATCTCTCAGTATGGGATGGGCTTGGTCTCTGGGTGTTTCTGAGAAGGCCTTGCAGTCTACAACGTGCATGATCATAAGTAATGGTATCATGATAAGCAGAAACTTAGCCCCTGCCCTTGTGAGTCTCTGGCAGAGATCTCTGTGTAGTGTCGTGCTGAGGGTTCTCTGTGGAGTCTCTGTGTGGGTGTCTGTCAGAGGTCTCTGTTAGAGCTCTCTGTGCACTGTCTCTGTGTGGGTCTCTGTCAGAGGTCTCTGTGTTGGGTCTCTGTGTGGGTCTCCCATCAGAGCGATGTGTGGGGGACCCTGGAGGACAATGTTGGGCTGGGCGCGGGACATGCAGGGGGCGCCCTCCTAGACTCCACCCTCCTTCTGGACACGTCCCTTCCAGCCGGGGATGGGAGAAGCCCCATCTGAGGGCCTCCTGCCCCTCCAGGCTCTGGGGTAACCAAGACCAGGAGCCAGGCCAGTCCCTTGGCCTCTGAGTCCCCACCAGTCCCCTGGGAGCCATCCTTGGGCCACACGTGTACATAAAGGTCACAGACCACAAGTCCGTCTGGGCACCCCAGTCCTACAAGCTTATCAAATTGTGCAGAAATTCACTTCTCTGCCTGAAGGCTTTGCTGCCTCTGGGCACCTGGCCGTCTGTGTGGGAGCTCAGGTGGCTTCTGTACAACCCCCACCCCATTACCCCCACCCCCTCACCCCTGGGATTGGCAGCTGGAGTGGGGCACAGACCCTGCGGGGACAGCCCCAGGGCCTCTAACTTCTCCCCTCTGGGCCCATAGGTGGCAGTGGGACACCAAGGGTCTTCAGTCGTCACATCAGGCATGGGCACACTCTGTCACTTGTCCTCCTTCCTGGCGTCCCACCCTAAGTACAGGGGCCCCTGCCCACAGCCACACTCCCTCAATCCCCCAAGAGGGGAAGGGGGTGCTGGTGGGCAGGCCCCTTCAGTGCCCTGGGCCTGGGCAGGTTGGACCCTGGGGATCTCTGTGGCACGCCCCACACACCCTCAGCACCGGGTTCGAGTTTGTCCCTTGTGGATCTGAGTGTGAGAAGAGGGGCTAAGGGAGCTAAGACGGGATTCCCTGGGGTGAGATGGCTCCTGGGGTGGCCCTCCTCTACTCCCCACAGGAGACTGCGGGGGGTGGGACAGGATTTCTCACCTCTGCCCTCAAGGCCAGTCTTGTGTCTCCCAACTGCGGGCCCCACTCTGACCTAGGATTCCGTCTTCCTAAAGCCTCCGCGGGATTTCTGCCTCGCAAACCCTCCCTAAAGCCACACAAGCTCCAGGTGGAGGGAAAGCAGGAGAGGTCCCGGTCTGGGTCTTGTTCACCTTGTCATGGAAACTGAAGGAGAGGGAGGAAGGGGGCGGGGGTGGACCCCGAGATAAACCATCCTCCAAGGCCCCATTCATTCTGGAAACCAAAGCAGGTCCTCGGGGAGAGCAGACCCTGATCCTTCCCTCCCACCGCAGCAGGACACACACAGAGGCCAGCACCACTCTTGAGGGGGAAAAAAAACCCCAAAAACAAATCACATTTATTTTGGGGAAGCAAAGTAACTGTGGCATGAAGACGCCATTAGCCCATAGATGATGTACTAATGTGAGAACAAAAAGGTTTTCTCTGCACTGTCTGCGTTTTTTCTTGGGGGAAAGTTGTTCTGCCAGGAAAGGCGTGAGAAGCACGCAGTGGCTGGCCAGGTGAACTGTCTTTTTTAAGGAGGCAGCGCCTGGGGCAGTGGGCCTGCAGGGTGCGGCCTGAAGGGCCCCCTACCAGGGACCCGTTCTGGCAGGGTCTGCTCGGGCACTCTGGCACCCTGGTGGGGAAGGGCCACCCGATCCACTCGGTCTTGTTGGCATAGTTGTGGCCCCTGGGGGTGCCCTGTGGACTGGCTGTCTCCCTCATGACTCTCCTCTGCTCTTGGTAGGAGAGAACCCTGTGATAGCAGACATTGGGGTCTGCTGAAGCCTGGAGATCCTTTTTGCACCAGCCAACCTTCGGGACCCTGAGTCCCTGGTTGGGCAACAGTTTCTCCTCTAGGATTTGCTCCACAGCCCTCACGACCACCTGAGCCTCGGCAGAAGCCCTGTCCATGGCTGACCTGCCCATGACTTGTCCCCGGCCCTGGGATGATGAAGACTTGCCCTTTTGAAGGGAATCTTCCAGTCCTCTGCCTTTACTGGGAAAGAACCACTGGAGCAAGTGCGTCATCCTTCTCCTGAAGTAGTTTTCCGGAGGCGCCTCCTCTTTCTTCAGCAAGATCTCACAGGCCTTGCTTCCCGAGGCCTCTCCTGACTCCTTGCTCTGGACTGGATGTCTCACCTCACTGATCTGGAGGAGCTTCATTTCTGACCACTCCTTGGTGGGCTCTCTCGAGGGGGACCTCGTGGAGCTCTCTATCTCCACGGGGGGGACACATGACCTGCTCAGGCTCTTACATTGGTGCTCCAGTCCCAGGGGTCCTGGCTGCCTGTGGGGGCTCTGGCCACGGGATCTTTGGCCATGCAGCACCTCAGAAGTAGATGTGTCTTCACTGGACCTGCTCTGGAAGCTAGACAGAGATCCCTGAGAAGCCAAGATGTCAGCAGCGAGGAACATGTTGGACTGACAGTCTTGAAGGAGACTCTCCGTCGCACAGTCTTGAAGGAGGACCCCAGTTTCACAGTCTTGTAGGCGCACAGTGGGGGTGGCATCACGAAGCCGGGTCGCTGACTCCATCAACTTCTGGGGCTCCGATCCCCTGCGCCGTGCCTCAAGGCGTAGCTCTTCGAGGTCTCGGGTGACCAACTTTGTACGTTGCAAGGGACTGTCACTTTTCTCTGCAGACCCCGATCTTCTCAGCTTGCCACGGAGGCCTTGGTTGTTGGCCAGCACACGGGGTTCTAAGGTGACTCCCCAGGCAGGGGCCTCCTTGAAGTCCCCCACCTCCCCGGGCTCTTTGGCACTCAGATTCTGGTGCTCTAAGTTGAGCTCTAGCATGGTCATGTCCCGTGAGGCCCGACCCCCATTCACCCTCCTTAGCTCCTTTGTGGCCATTGCTGGACTTGGACTTGACTGCAAGCTGCTGTTCATAAGAGTCCTAGAGACAGTCTCACTGTGCCAGATTCTGCCCACAAAGCTGTATGTGAAGGTCCGAGAAGGTGACCTGGGCCCCTCTCCAGCTAGAGGGCCACCCCCAGGTGAGGTCCCTTCCAGAGCCTGCTGGATTTCCTCACACGTAGGCTGGGGAGCACCGAGGGGACCCCCCCAAGTGGGGTAAGACTCTTTCATCACCTCTCCTTGATAGGGCTGAGAAGGATTTCCCACTGAACTTGGTGCTCAAGCCAGCCTTGGATATGCAGGTGGCTGAGCGGGAAGGGAAGGACTGGGAGAGGAGGAAGCCCTTCTTCAACTTGAAGAGGTTTATAGTCCTTGAGAACCTTGAGGGGGAGGCCCCAACGGTGCTTCACCCTGAGCCTTTTGATATGTGCTTCTAGCATCCGCTGAGCATATGGACTGAGGATGGAAAAATCGTGGGAGGGCTCCCAGCACTTGGAAAGCGCTGGCTTTCCAGGTTTCCCGTGAGAGCTTGGCTTCCTGGGAAGGTCCGAGGAGTGGTGGGCAGCAAGCCTGGAAGGATGAACATCCAAAGGCATCTGACCCTCTCTGAACTGCCCCAACTTCCTTAAATGGGCTCTCAGGTCCTTCTCTAGGCGCTTCTCGTCTGTGCTGCTTGTGGAGGGCTTCATGTCTGTGTCTGACTCCTCACGATTTCTTCCTGGAGCCTTCTCTGGAGAGCCTCGCTGAGCCCCTGTGTAGATCTTTCTGGATCCTCCCTGCACTGGACCTTGAATCCTTGCCCAGTCTTTTTCTTGGCACGGTCCTTCCCTGGGTACCTGGACCCAGTCTTCTGTGTGGCCTGGCAGCTTCATTTGTAGACTCAGACTTGGCCTTGGGACTGTGCCAGCTGTGTGCCTGGGGCACCTTCTGGAACTCTTGGTGAGGCTGTATCTCTAGGGATAGCTGGATCCTGCAGGACGAGCCCCTTCCTTGCTTCATGAGCCTCTTCCAAAGGTGCCAATCCAGTTGCTCCCAGAGCTCAGAGTCGATCAATTCTCCAGGAAAGACAGAGACTGACCCATGGCCCTCGGGGGCCTGGCCACCCTGCGGAAGGTCAGGAGGACCTTGGCTAAAGACTTGCTGAGATCTTTTCATCACAGGGGGTACCTTGCCCCTTTCTAGTTGCTTCTCCAGAAAGTGACATTCCAGGTTTTGAAAAGCAGTTGGCGTGTAAGATGGTGTCTTCTGGACTACAGGGCAAGACACCTGGCACCTCCCCATCTCGGGTGGCAGAGACGAGGGTCCAACTGGGACAGAGGGTGCAAGGCCTGCCTGGGTCTGTGGCTCAGTTAGAGGTGGGAGCTGGGACTGATCCAGAGGGAGGGGCTGGGGCTGAATCAGAGGGAGGGGCTGGGGCAAGGTCTGAGTCAGAGGGAGGGGCTTGGGTTGAGTCAGAGGGAGGGGCTTGGGCTGAGTCAGAGGGAGGGGCTGGGGAAGGAGCTGGTCCAGAGGGAGGGACTGGGGCTGAGTCAGGGGGAGGAGCTTGGGCTGAGTCAGAGGGAGGGGCTGGGGCTGAGTCAGAGGGAGGGGCTGGGGCAGGGGCTGAGTCAGAGGGAGGGGTTTGGGTTGAGTCAGAGGGAGGGGCTTGGGTTGAGTCAGAGGGAGGGGCTTGGGTTGAGTCAGAGGGAGGGGCTTGGGCTGAGTCAGAGGGAGGGGCTGGGGAAGGAGCTGGTCCAGAGGGAGGGGCTGGGGCTGAGTCAGAGGGAGGGGCTGGGGAAGGGGCTGAGTCAGAGGGAGGGGCTGGGGTTGAGTCAGGGGGAGGGGCTGGAGCAGGGGCTGAGTCAGAGGGAGGGGCTTGGGCTGAGTCAGAGGGAGGGGCTTGGGTTGAGTCAGAGGGAGGGGCTTGGGCTGAGTCAGAGGGAGGGGCTGGGGCAGGGTCTGGTCCAGAGGGAGGGGCTGGGGCTGAGTCAGAGGGAGGGGCTTGGGCTGAGTCAGAGGGAGGGGCTTGGGCTGAGTCAGAGGGAGGGGCTGGGGCAGGGGCTGGTCCAGAGGGAGGGGCTGGGGCTGAGTCAGAGGGAGGAGCTGGGGCTGAGTCAGAGGGAGGGCTTGGGGAAGGGGCTGAGTCAGAGGGAGGGGCTGGGGCTGAGTCAGAGGGAGGGGCTGGGGCTGAGTCAGAGGGAGGGGCTGGGGCTGAGTCAGAGGGAGGGGTTGGGGCTGAGATGGAGGAAGGGGCAGGGACTGGGACAATCTCAGGGTCAAGGGTTGGGGACTGGCTGAAGGGTCATGTAAATCATGGGTCAGGGAGAGGCTTGGAACCACGTTGCCCTGAATCTGGAGTGGCAAGGCATGAGAGAGCTCATTGAATATGACAGACGGGAACTCCAATGGGGGATCGGTCACCCTGACAGTGGCCACCAGTGACTCGCTGTGCAGAAAGGGGAGACCCCAGAAGAACTGGTGGCATTTCTGCTCTAAATTGTCCCTTGGACTCTTGGGACGTGGGGGCTTCTCAGGACCAAGCAGCTGTTTTGCTTTGCCCCTCATGCTCCAGAAGGACGGGCGGCCCATGGTGTCCTGCCCGTCACCTGGGGACTTGAACATTCTCCTGAAAGAGGTCAGCTGGTATTTTGACCTTTCTTTCTTGTCCTTCTCCCTCCAAGACCTCTTGGCAATGAGTATCTCCAGAAGCTTCTGGACGTCCGGGTTGATGGAAGGGGGGATCCTAGTCTCTTCCTGTCTGGGTGTGGGGTCTCCCCAGAACAAGGCTTCTGGTGGGCCATGGGACAGAGGCGCTTGACGGGACTCCAAGCATGTTGAGGTGGACAGGTTCCAGGCATTGGCAGCTGCCTGCCACCAGGACAGGGCCAAAATGGGGCAATGTGAGCGGCTCAGGCCCGAGATGGCTGGGACAGGAGAAGCTGACCTGTCAGCTGACCAAGGCGTGTGCGGAGCCGAGCTCTGTGGGATGGGGCACGGCAGGGGTGCCCTTGAGTCACACTGAGGGAGAGTCAAAGGAGAGTCTGGCCGCTCTGGGGCCAAGGAGGCTGTCAGAGGCCAGGGCAGGCCTCTGAAGGAGGGAGACATGGCGGGGAAGGGGGAAGAGCGAGTGGCTGGTGTGGAAAGCCATCCGGGGGGAGGAAAGGCTCTACTATCCAGGAAGTAGTAAGGGAGGAGTGTGAAGCAACGGAAATTGAGGTCATTGGTCCTGCTGGCACGGTGGAGGCCAGAGGCTGAGGAGACCCCGTCAGTGGAGTTAGGGCAGGTGATGAGGCCACAGCGGGAGCAGCATCTTGCAGAGGCTCCCTACATGGATGACGGGCTCCAGCTGGCACCCCTCGGCGCACCTGCCCAGGGGCTGCTTGACGTAAGAAATGGTGAAAGCCCCCCTGGTCAGAGAGCCTCTCCAGGTGGCTGTGGGAGACAGGAGGCATGAGCTGCCGCTGTAGCAGTTGAGTCCGGGAGCAGTCCCCACGGCCGTCCACGCCCCACACCCACATCACAATGCTCCTGCTGTCCCTCACCCTGGGTCTTTGGTCACAGTCTGTCCCCATGGCTCCTCCCAGCCCCCACAAACAGCCCCAGAGGCTGTTCCCTGCAGCCCAGGGGTCACACCATAGACTCAGGAAGGCCCACCCAGGGGAGAAGGGAGCAGATTCTTTACCTTTCCAGAAGGGAGAACAGGTCCTGAACCTCTTCCAGACTCTTCATAAATTCTCTGAAACCTGGAAACAGGAGACCGGGTCACAGCAGAAGACAGGGTCCAGGGATCTTACGGGAGGCTGGGTACAATTTCCCATTAGGGGAGACCTTTGGGGGATTGGACTCGGGAGTCCCAAACAGCACTGTCCAAGGCCACATGCCCGCATGGTGACTACAGGATTCATGATGGGGATCGCTTTGTCTTTCCAAAGTGCTTCCCCATTCATGACCTTGCTGGGGGAGGAAGGCCTACTGTAGCCTCCAGAGGAATCTAAGCAGAGTTGAACAGCTTGTCCACAGTGGGAGCGGGAGGTCCCGCCCCCAGTCCAGGCCCTGGGGCGCCTGGTTAGGGAATACCAGTTTCCAGCCCCTCAGGGCTTCATTCTGGTGCACAATCTGGGAAGCCTCCGGGTTCACTCTCCCTCCTCAGAGCCCCCAACCCCCACCCAGGGCTCTGTTTCCTGAGGGATGGGCTCAGGCCCTGGTGTCCTGGAGACAGTGGGACTCGGCCTTCAGAGCGGGGGACACAGTGTAACTGGGGCACGCAGGGGTGAGTGGCGGACACTCACCTTTCACGGTCTGATGTTTTTTGCTTCTGTTGCTCCTTCTCCAGTGGCTCCACTTGGTACTGAGATAAGAGAACACGGGGAGGCTGAGACCCCCACCCCAGCAGCAGATGACCCAGTGCTCAGGGGCCTGACCTCCGCTAGAGAGGCAGCTCTTAACCTCCAGTTCTTGGCCACCGGTCACTGTGTTTGGGACGCTGCCCTGGACCCCTCCACCACACCTGGACTCCGGCCCGAGATCTTCAGGGAGAAAACCTCATGTCCCTCTAACCCTTGCCTGGTCTGGCTTGTCCTGGATGGATGGTGGTCTACTCTCTCCTGAGAATACCCATTCTATTCTTTCCCATTTCAGGGGTCTTTCCAGTGACTTGGAAAAAGTGGAAAGAATAATAGAAAAGATGATCAAGTTACACTCTGCTGGGTCTGGGCCAAGGGTTCCTTACCTTCCCACTCTTCCTGTGTTTCTTGCCTCGTGGTGAGGACGGATCAGGCTGGAAGTAGGAAAGTAAAAAGACGAAGAGCCCCAGTCCACACACAAAGGCAAAGATGGCATTAATGGCCCAGAGAGTGGGACTGGGGCTCAGCCAACCATCAGTAAGGAATTCCTGAGGGAAGAGATAATTCTCCATCCCTTCCCTCTAGAAAGTACTAATGTCCAATCGCACTGCTGCCCTCAGGTAACTGAGCCCTGAGAGTTAGTGACCGATCGCACTGCTGCCCTCTGGCAACTGAGCCCTGGGTGTGTCCATGCAGACACAAGCCTCATGCCCACATCACAGAGCTGTGGTCTGGTCACAAAGGGCCCTTGAGGGCAGGTAAGGGACACAAGTAGCCGGACCACCTCCCCTCTCCACCGCTAGCCCTGTAGCTCTGTCATCCCTCCACCCGCCCAGGCCTGACACTGCTACCCACTCACCGTGCTAGACAGACCTTTGTCAATTTGCCTTTCATCCTGCGTGAAGCTCAGAGAATACCTGTTCCCATTGTGATCTCCAGTTGTGTTCCATCAGTTTCATAGCTTTTAAAAATCTGTTGAGATACCACCTTACACCAGGTAGAATGGCCAAAATTAGGAAGGCAGGAAACAACGTGTGTTGTAGAGGATGTGGAGAAAGGGGAACCCTCTTCCACTGTTGGTGGGAATGCAAGTTGGTGCAGCCAACTTGCATTCCCAGTGTGGAGATTGTTCAAGAAATTAAAAATAGAAACTCCCTCTGACCCTGCAATTGCACCACTGGGTATTTACCCCAAAGATACAGATGGAGTGAAAAGAAGGGCCATCTGTACCCCAATGTTTATAGCAGCAATGGCCACGGTCGCCAAACTATGGAAAGAACCAAAATGCCCTTCAACGGACGAATGAATAAGGAAATATGGTCCATATACACTATGGAGTATGATGCCTCCATCAAAAAGGATGAATACCCAACTTTTGTAGCAACATGGACGGGACTGGAAGAGATTATGCTGAGTGAAATAAGTCAAGCAGAGAGAGTCAATTATGTGGTTTCATTTATTTGTGGAGCATAACAAATAACATGGAGGACATGGAGAGAAGGAGAGGAGAAGGGAGTTGAGGGACATTGGAAGGGGAGGTGAACCATGAGAGACTATGGACACTGAAAAACAACCTGAGGGTTTTGAAGGAGCAGGGGGTGGGATGTTGGGGGAACCAGGCGGTGGGTATTGGGGAGGGCACATATTGCATGGAGCACTGGGTGTGGTGCAAAAACAATGAATACTGTTATGCTGAAAAGAAAGAAAAAAAAAAGAAAAAAATCTGGAGTTGTCCTTGGAATTTTGTTTAATTCCAGGAACTTTTGTCCTCTGTGTGCAGCTCCAGTGTCCCCACATAATATGTTCTTTCCTTGCATCACCCTAGTACAAAAGAAACTCAAACTTCTTTTGTGCTTCTTTAGCCATGTACATTTTGAAAACATCTTAAGATGTTTTATTTCAATTAATCTTCACGAACTTCAGCTAGAGGGACTTAGAAAATTAATGATTATTCAAAATTTACAAAGCCGAGGAAGTAGGTAAGGACTTCCAAATGAGTTCACATTTATCCCAGGCTTGCAGCGAACTGCTACCCAGAAGCCCAAGTTTCTCAACATTCACGGTGCTGTCTAGAAAGTAGCTTCAGTTCTGAGAATGTCTTGGGTATGGAGTGTTCTGCTGACACCACGGAAAGCTGCCTGTGTGATGATGTCATGCCTCTGCCCATGGGTTCTGACTGTGGTAGGGCTGTGAATTAGAGCCATCGCTTTTGAAAATGCTTCACCAGGACCTGGGCCAGGCTGAAGAGAGCAGGCCTTTTGAAAGAGTGATTCTGCTGATAGAGCTAGAGAAAACCTGCCATTTTGTAGTAATAAAAAACAGGGACCAACCCAGTCCTGTCGAGTGGAAGGTATGTGCTCTGCAGTATCATGCTCAAGTTACAGTGAACTACCGTGAAACATCGTAAGTGTACATTACTTAGACATGCTACTGAGGAAGAGATAAAAGCGACTTGCAGAAAAATTGTGCAGGATGGTTGCATTTGTTCTAGTTTCGAAACTATACAAAATCAAATACGATTTAGCGATGCATTTACTTTGGTAAAAATATAAGGTAAACACAGAGAATAGTGAACAGGACTGATGGACAAACAGGGGGAGGGATGTACAGACGGCTCTAAAGATGTGGATGATACCGCATTTCTTAAAATGGTTGGGATGTGTATGGGCTTCTTTTCCTTATTCCTTACATCTTCTATATAATTCATAAATGTCAGCTTGTAGCTTTTAAACACTAAGGTACACTCTAATGTAAACAACCCCTTTGGAAATAAAATCAGACATAACAAAAATTAAATGGCCGATAGGAAGGGAGGAGAAAAACCGATTGTAAGATGCTTTGTGCCCTGCAAGGGTCTTTGCTGCCAAGACCTTAAAGATCCCAGTGCGACTTTCAGTTTTGAAACCTCCCCACTGCCCTTCTTATGACAAGCTGATTCCAGCTAAGATCACTTTCTGATGGTTCCCAAACCTAAAAGAAAATGCAGGCTTTTGATTCTCAGTGGATGGTATTTGATTCCTCCTGGCTGGAGATTTTCAGCAGTAAATGAAGGTATTGGGCTGTGGCTGTTAGCAGGCTGCATTCTGACTGTGCCAGGCAGCAGGGCCTGGGTCTGGCTGGCCCACCACCAGGGCTCGTGGAACAAGGTGACCGTGACGCAACAGAAAACAGATCAGACCAGGCCTCACACTTGGGGATGGATTTTATTAAAGCAAAGAAGAGGAGGGAAAATGTGTTTGAATATAGGCCAGGGACATTCAAGCTAACAAGCCCTGAGTTTTCCAAGTGATGGAAAAAAAGGAGCTTTTCATAAATAAAGCATAGGGAAAAGTAAACATTTGAGATATATAGCAGCTTTTGGAGAAATTTAGATGGGACTTTCATGTTTGGAACATTTTGGTTGTTTAGTTATAAACACTGATCTACATATTTATGTGTAATATGTATCTTTTTGTAAGAAAATCAGTGTTTCCATGTATTTATGCTGGGCAGACATCTGAAGTGCACTATTACATGACACTGATGCTCACAGAGATGGATTCCACTCCTGTTTTCCTCTCCCTTGTGCTTCACCTGATACATAATAAAATCTCCAATGATAGAACACAGGGTGTACCACCCTGCCTTTTCTGTGATGAATGCCAAGGTTTGAGAAATGTTTTACCTCGGAGTGCTCACTCAACAGCCCAGGTGGTAGCACTGAGCAGATTTGTGCCTCAGTGTCATCTATTCAAATCCGGAAAGGTCAGTTGAGGTCCTCCTGCCCAAACGCTGGGTGGAGAGACACAAGCCCCAGATTATAGAACATTCCCTGAAATAGACAAGAACTCCCAAATGGTTCTGCATATCTCCCAGAGTTACAATGAAACCTTCTTAATATTTATGTTAGTATCTAGAGAAGGAATTTAGCTTCCAATATAAATATTTTTGTAAATAAAGCCAGTTCAGTGAGACCTGAAGGATTTTTGTGGTCCCTTCCACTACACAGAGGATGCTCCTGCCTCATATCCTCTCTAGCCTTTTAGCTTTCTAGGATTAGTGACGTTGCAACTACTTTGCCTCCTACCTGAGTCTTCCATCGACAGAGTGAACAGCACACATTGGAGGATATGATAATGTGTTTCAATCATCAGATTGGCTAAGCTAAAAAATGATGCTGGGGAAGGAGCAGAATCACAGGTGCTCTCATATGTGCTGATGAGGTGTGAGTGGTGGTCATCCACTCCAGAATATTCCAGGAGGAGCTATTGAATTTTAAAAATGGGCTTACATGCATGTTCTCAGAGCACTGAAAAGTATGGCGCACAGAAAAGGAAACCATCAACATGATGAAGACAACCTACCAAATTATCCCAGGATCAGAGCTGGATATGCACAAAAGTTTCAACAATTTGGGTTATTGTCATCTTTAATTGACGAGGAAGTGACAGTCCCTCCCCAGATATGATGTTGGGAGGGTTTTTTTTTAAGATTTTATTTATTCAATTGAGAGAGAGACAGACACACACTCAGAGAGACACAGAGAGTACAAACAGGGGGACAGGCAGAGGGTGAGGGAGAAGCAGACTTCCCACTGAGCTGGGATGCCAACACAGGGCTGGGTCCCAGGATCTGAAGATCAGACAGAGAAAGACACTTAACCATCTGAGCCCTGACCCCCCATTAGGAAATTTTTATGAAATGGTACTAATTAGCTTCTTGGATCCTCAAAAGACCAAGCAAGTTGAAGTGAATCTGAAGCAGACTGTACTAGGACATTGGATTGTGCTGAATGTCAAGTTGATAAGACCTGTTCTGTTACACAAAGGCACTTGTAGATTCTGATTCTGCCATTTATAAGAAAACAGATGATGCATGGCTCTTCCTTGACAGTGAGATAATCATTGGTATTTGTAGGCGGCAGGAGCAGGAAATCTACAGGGCTCCTCTCTCTGCCAATGTTTACACCCCATTACATCAAGTTTCCTTTAAAATGCACTGGTCGGGGTACCAGGTGGTGGGTATTATAGAGGGCATGGATTGTATGGAGCACTGGGTGTGGTGAAAAAATAATGATACTTTTATGCTGAAAATAAATAAATGAAAAAAAAAACGTAAATATATATATATATATATATATATATATATATATATATATATATATACAAAAAAGCACTTCCGTGGGCTGACTTGACTCAGACTAACTCCCTGGCCCCAGCGACCCCAGCTACAGTCACTTGCCTGACTGGCTGGTCACCTGTGTTTCCACCTGCGCCATTGATTACATGAAAGTATGGGAATGCTGTGTGGTCACGCTTTTTGGATCACAGTGGTGCTCGTCCTTCTCTGGAGAACACAGAATGCAGAGCATGAGTTTCCCCAGGTCTGGTGTGGAAATGGTTAAATCCGTGCTGTGGCTACATTCCCTCTACCCCTTTTTAAAAGTGGCCAATGTGAGCCAGAAAGGGACTGAAACTAGTTCCTAATACAGTTTCACTTAAAAAATTATTTTGAGCAAATGTGTGCTTTTCTGAAGCTCCTAGAGGTTCTTGCACCTTTATTCAACAGCATAAACCCATGGGTCACCCCCAGTTTTCCCATGATGTTAAGTGCTGACTGTCCCTTCAGGTGGTACATAACATCTGAAATGGAAAATAGTACTTAAACTCTTCAAAGATTATTGCTTTAATAAAAATGTGCAATTTACTTAACAATACTGATCTCTGGCCCTCTCCCTAAACAGACCTGGGAAGATAAGCTGTAGTCCACGGCTTGGCCCCTGAGCCGTGTCCATAGTATACAGCACCCCACAGATACCATTACAGTCACAGCCAAATTGACAAGAAATCCTGAAGCACCAGAAATTGCCTTAGCAATGCATTCTCTGATGCCGGGTTCATGGCTTCTGCCTGTTTCCATGTTCATGCTCTATGTAACAGCATTCATCCCATACCTGTGCTATAAATATTCATAAGAAGCCCAATGAGTGAGTAACAGAAGATGTCCTTGGAAATATTTTCCAAGGGCACATTTTTTTAAAGGCAACAGATTCCCCCTCCCCCCCCGTGAGTTTGGCATGTTTTGGAGGATGGGTTGTTCTCCACTTTCTTCATTATCATTTTGAAATCTGAGATGCCATGATGACTCACTGGCCTTTCACTTTGTTTAGCCCTGCAGCCTTTCTTATCATTCTTTAAAAAAAAAAAAAGATTTATATATTTATTTGGGAGAGAGTGATAGAAAGTACAACAGGGGGGAGGAGCAGAGAGAGAGAGAGAGAAAAAAATATCTCCAGCCAACTCCCTGCTAAGTGCTGGTTAGCCCAGCTGACCCTGAGATCCTGACCTGAGCTGAAATTAAGAGTCAGGCCCTTAACCCACTGAGCCATCCAGGTTGAGTATCAGCCAGCCACAGGTGTCCACGTTTATTTCTTTGTTACGCATCTCCACCCTGCTCAATCTGACCCACTTCTTAACGCTGATCAAGGAGCTAGTCAGATCTCCCAATCTGTCTGGGGAACAGCTGACCCCAGAGCCATGCGCCCTGGCCCAGTGTTAATTCCAATGTGAGTCGCCTGGCTTCCGAGCTTCCTAACCAGGTTCTTCTCTGTGAGAGGATACTGCACTAGGTTGGGGGTGAGAGTCATTCTTAAGAATCACAATTGTGGCTGACACTGCTATTCTTTAGGCTCAGGCTCAGGCTGAGTGTGTGACAGATGGTCTGTCAGCAATTCTCTGAAGGAAAGAAAACCACGCCTAGTTCTTCAGTGGGTAGCTCTCTGCCAGAGGATCAAACCCAGATTGGCCTGCTCAGAGTTTGGAGTAACCCAGCATCCTGGCTCCATTGCCTCCAGGAGAAGCAAATCCCATGCTCATGTTTTGTTGATGTCTGGCTATATGTCCCTTCTTAGTTGCAGTTGTGTATGTTTCTTATTTGATTAATTTTATTCTTACGATCACTTTACCTACTACTTCATGCAGTTACTGGATTTTCATTTTGGTTTTTGGTTTTTTTTCCTGGGTTTTGGTAGATAGCCTAGTCCTTTTCTATACTTTCTTTGAAGGTGCTTGTTGAGAATTTACTAGAGACTTCAGGTAGAATTTTTATAATTAATAGACAAGGCACATGCCAATAATTTCTGAGTAAATATGATGCCCATCTTCCATTCCTTATTCATCATTTTCTTAATTACAAATGTGAAGTACTTTCTGTAGTAGGGTTGTAGAATGTGTGTGTGTTTACTGAGAGAGAAAAAGAGAAGGACAGAGACAGAGAAAGAGAGAGATTTATTTTAAAGAACTTGCTGACTGTGAAAGCTGGCATGTTTGAACTCTGCAGATTGGGCAGATGGGTGGCAGACCAAGCTGATGTGACAGTTTGATTCTGATCCCTGCCTGGAGGCAGAACTCCTTCACACCTGGGGACCTCAATCTTTTCTTATAAGACCTTCAACTGATTAGATGAGGCCCACACACGTTATAGAGCATAATCTGCTTTTCTCAAAATTTAAGTGAAAATCACATATTAAAAAATACCTCTGCAGTTACATCCAGACATGGATTTGATCAACTATCTGGATCCTCTGACCTACATAAGTTGTCACATAGAATTAACCATCACAAATGTGCATCGTACGTTCTCTGAGAAGGGACCAAGAGAAGGAAGAAAACAGATGAGTCAACACAAAAATACTCATAACAAAATAAGGAAGAAATTCTCATAAGAATTAGAGTCCTGGAATGCCCGGGTGGCTGAGTTGGTTAAGCTTCCGACTCTTGGTTTTGGCCCAGGTCAAGATGTCAGTGTCGTGAGATTGAGCACCACATGGGGCTCTGTGCTCAGCATGGAATCGCTGGAGATTCTCTCTCCCTCTGCCTCTGTCCCTCCCACAACTTGCACTCTGAACAAAGAAACAAATGAACAAAGTCTTATGAAAAAAAGAATTAGAGTCCTTATTTCTGTAACTGGTCACATGGTCATAGCTGGTATTCTACCTGCTACTTTGGCTGCTCGTTCTACATTACATTCACTGTGAACAAGCACCTCAGCTGGTCATGGTTCTTTATCTGGTGGACTGATCCAACATTTCATTCCTGAGTTTTGTGGACTACCAGTAGTTCTGCCTGGATTGGGCAGCTGTCGTTTTTCACAGACTTTCATACCAGGGCTTGCTGGTTCAATGGAATCTCTTATACTACAGACATGCCCCCCATTTCCTCCACGGTGGATTAGCAGTCTCATTTCTCTGCGTAGTCAGGTCATTAAACACCTTACTTCTCATCATGTCATCTGTGAAGAGATAAGGATTTGGGCAGAAAGCTCCTGTGAATTGGCCGGAAAACACCCAGCAAACACGCTTCATGTGTTACAAGTCTGCAGTGCCACCCCCTGGGCCTGGCCTGGGATCCCGAGTTCCAGCAGCTTGAACCCTGTGAGAAAGCCCTCAGTGAGTCAGGAGCTGGTGAGGCCACCGCCCCCTGCTACTCCGCCTCCTGGGGTACCCTCCCTGGCTCAGGCAGATGGGACCTGGGCCCTCACCCTCACTTAGATTTTCAGCCTTCCTTTTCCAGGGTCCTGTCCATCGAGCCCTCCGGTTGAGGAACCCTGAGTCACACCCCATGGGTCCACATGTCAACCAGGAGGAAATGGTTCCTTTCAGAGCTGTGGAATACCCTCAGAAACTTTCATGTCCCCACTGAGGCCATCCCCAACCATTGGTGCCACACTGGGCTGAAGAGTCGGAGGCTGACGCCCGGCCACACTCCATCCCTCAACTGTGCTCCTGGAAAGCTCCCCTGCGCAGGGGCCCTCGGGTGGGCAGCGTGTTCTCGGCGTGTTTTCCAGACGGCCGCAACATGCACTGAGCGAGAAAGCACTCTAGGCCACGAGGGACAGTGCAGTTTGAATAGTCACCCAACGCTGGCCAATTCTCACGAGCTCTCTGCCTAAATCGATACCGATATCGATTTGGGCAGAAAGCTCGTGAGAATTGGCTGAAAAACCAGTGGCAAATTCACTTCATGCACCACATGTTTGCAGGGCCACCCCCTGGGCCTTGCACAGGATCCTGAGTTGTCCCGGCTCGAACCCTGCCAGTAAGCACACAGTGTGTCAGGCACAGGTTAGGCCACCACCTCCTGCTACTCAGCCTCCAGAGGTACCCTTGGTCGCACTGGTAGATGGGGCCTGCCATGCTCCTAGGCCAGGGCCCTGACCCTCACCCGGTTTATCAGTCTTCCTTCTCCAGGGTCCTATTCCTCGAGACCTCCAATTGGGTGTGACTCAGGAAACCCTGAGTCACACCCAATGAATCCACCTGCCACCAAGAGGAAACGCTGCCTTTCAGAGCTGCACAAAAACCCTCAGAGCAAGAGAAAACTTCATGCCCCCACTGAGGCCATCCCCAACCGTCAACACCAAACCGGGAAGAAAAGTTGGAGGCTGATGCCTGGCCCCAAACCCTCCCTTAACTCTGCTCTTGGAAAGCTCCCCTGGGCAGGGGCCCTTGGGTGGGCAGGGTCATCTCGGCGCGTTTTCTGGATGGCTGCAACATGCACCGAGCAAGAAATTGCTCTAGGCCTCAGGGGACAGTGCGGTCCCAATTGCTGCCCAACACCAGCCAATTCTCATTAGCTTTCTACCCAAATCAATGGGGGACAGGGCGGTCCAGAGGGCCACCCAACGCCGCCCAATCCTCACAAGCTTTCCGCCCAACTGATTTGGGCAGCCCTCTGGACCGCCCTGTCCCCCGTGGCCGAGAGTGCTTTCTCGCTCAGTGCATGTCTCAGCCATTGGGAAAATGCACTGAGACAATGCAGCCCACCTGGGATCCAGGCACAGTGGAGCTTTCCCAAAGCAGGGTTGTTGGAGGGGTTTTGGCCAGGTGTCAGCTTTCAACTTTTCAGCCTGCTGTGGCACTGTCGTCTGGGGATAACCTCAGTGGGGGCATGAAAGTTTCTCTCCCTCTGAGGGTTTTCCGCAGCTCTGAAAGGCACCATTTCTGGCTTGGTGACAGGTGGACTTGTGGCATGGGACTCAGGGTTCCCCAATTGGAGGGCTCGAGGGACAGGACCCTGGAAAAGGAAGACTGAAAAACCAGGTGAGGGTTCAGGCCTGGGCCTAGGGGCATGGCAGTTCCCATCTGCCAGCGCCAGGGAGGGTAGGAGGAGCAGGAGGCATTGGCCTCGCCTGCACCTGACTCACAGAGGGCTTTCTGGCAGGGTTCGAGCCAGGACAACTATGGATCCCGGGCCAGGCAGACATGAAGTGAGTTTGCTGGGGGTTTTCTGGCCAATTCTCACGAGCTTTCTGCCCCAATTGATCAAGATTTGGGCAGAAAACTCATGAGAATTGGTCGGTGTTGGGCAACCCTTCGGACTGCCCTGTCCCCTGTGGCCTAGAGCACTTTCTTGCCTAGGGCCTGTCTCGGCCATCTGGAAAACATGTGGAGACGACGGGGCCCACCTGGGGGCCACAGTGCAGGGGAGCTTTCCTGAAGCAGAGTTGAGGGAGGGGTTGTGGCCAGGCGTCAGCCTCCAACTTTTGACCCGCCGTGGTGCCAGAGTTTGGATATGGCCCTGTTGGGTCACAAAGGTTTCTCTCACTCTGAGGCTTTTCCACAGCTCTGAAAGGCATCGTTTCTGCCTGGGTGGCAGGTGGACTTGTGGGGTGTGACTCAGGGTTCCCCAATTGGAGAGCTCGAGGGACAGGACCCTGGAAAATGATTCCCCTTTCTCCATATCTTCTCCAACACTTTTTTCCTGTGCTGTTCATTTTGGCCATCCTAACTGGTGTAAGGTGGTATCTCAAAGTGGTTTTGATTTGAATCTCCCTGATGATGATGATGATGAACATTTTTTCATGTGTCTGTTAGCCATTTGTATGTCTTATCTGGAGAAGTGTCTGTTCCTGTCTACTCATTTTTTGACGAGATTATCTGCTTTTTCTTCTTCTTCTTTTTTTTTTTTTGGTGGGAATGCAAATTTATTTATTTATTTTTTATATGCATATTTTTAATTTATTTGTTTTCAGAAAAACAGTATTCATTATTTTTTCACCACACCCAGTGCTCCATGCAATCCGTGCCCTCTATAATACCCACCATCTATCTGGTACCCCAACCTCCCACACTCCCGCCACTTCAAACCCCTCAGATTGTTTTTCAGAGTCCATAGTCTCTCATGATTCACCTCCCCTTCCAATTTACCCCAAGTCCTTTCTCCTCTCTAACACCCCTTGTCCTCCATGATATTTGTTATGCTCCACAAATAAGTGAAACCATATGATAATTGACTCTCTCTGCTTGACTTATTTCACTCAGCATAATCTCTCCCAGTCCCATCCATGTTGCTACAAATGTTGGGTATTGGTCCTTTCTGATGGAGGCATAATACTCCATAGTGTATATGGACCACATCTTCCTTATCCATTTGTCCGTTGAAGAAATGTTCATCATCATTAGCCTTCAGGGAGATTCAAATTAAAACCACATTGAGATATCACTTTACACCAGTTAGAATGGCCAAAATTAACAAAACAGGAAACAACATGTGTTGGAGAGAATGTGGAGAAAGGGGAACCCTCTTACACTGTTGGTGGGAATGCAAGTTGGTGCAGCCTCTTTGGAGAACAGTGTGGAGATTCCTCGAGAAATTAAAAATAGAACTTCCCTATGACCCTGCAATTGCACTCCTGGGTATTTGCCCCAAAGATACAGATGTCGTGAAAAGAAGGGCCATCTGTACCCCAATGTTTATAGCAGCAATGGCCATGGTCGTCAAACTATGGAAAGAACCAAGATGCCTTTCAACGGACGAATGGATAAGTAAGATGTGGTCCATATACACTATGGAGTATTATGCCTCCATCAGAAAGGATTATCTGCTTTTTTGAGTGTTGAGTGTTGAGTGTTGAGTGTTGAGTTTGAGTAGCTCTTTATAGATCTTGGATAACAGCCCTTTGTCTGTACTGTCATTTGCAAATATCTTCTCCCATTCCATGGGTTCCGTCTTTGTTTAATTGACTGTTTCCTTTGCTGTGCAGAAGCTTTTGATCTTGATGAAGTCCGAAAAATTCATTTTTGTTTTCATTTCCTTTGCATTTGGAGACATGTCTTGAAAGAAGTTGCTGTGGATGATGCCGAAGAGCTTACTGCCTATGTTCTCCTCTAGGATTTTGATAGATTCCTGCCTCACGTTGAGGTCTTTTATTCATTTTGAGTTTATCTTTGTGTATGGTGTAAGAGGATGGTCAAGCTGCATTCTTCTATATATATAGCTGTCCAATTTTCCCAGTACCATTTATTGAAGAGTCTGTCTTTTTTCCACTGGATATTTTTTCCTGTTTTGTCAAAGATTATTTGACGATAGAGTTTTGCATTAATACCTGGGCTCTCTCCTCTGTTCCACTGGTCTGTGTGTCGTGTTTTTGTGCCAGTACCATGCTGTCTTGGTGATTACAGCTTTGTAGTAAAGATTGAAATCAAGCAATATAATGCCCCTGGTTTTGTTTTTCTTTTTGAACATTTCCTTAGCAATTTGGGATCTTTTCTGGTTCCATACAAATTTTGGGATTGCTTGTTCCAGCAATTTGAACAATGCTGGTAGATTTTTTTTAAAAGATTCGGGGCGCCTGGGTGGCTCAGTGGTTTGGGCTGCTGCCTTCGGCTCGGGTCATGATCTCAGGGTCCTGGGATTGAGCCCCGCATCGGGCTCCCTGCTCCACAGGAAGCCTGCTTCCCTCTCTCTCTCTCTCTGCCTGCCTCTCTGCCTACTTGTGATCTCTGTCTGTCAAATAAATAAATAAAATCTTTAAAAAAAATAAAAGATTTTATTTATTTATTTGACAGAGAGAGATCACAAGTAGGCAGAGAGGCAGACAGAGGGGAAGGCGGAAGCAGGCCCCCTGCTGAGCAGACAGCCCGATGCGGGGCTCGATCCCAGAACCCTGAGATCATGACCTGAGCCAAAAGCAGAGGCTTAACCCACTGAGCCACCCAGGCACCCCAATGCTGGTGGAATTTTGACCGGGATGGAATTGAAAGTTCCATGGAACCGGGATGGAATTGAAAGCTCTGTGCAGTACAGACATTTTAACAATGTTTATTCTTCAGTTCCATGAGCATGGAATACTTTTCTAACTTTTTGTATCTTTTTCAATTTCTTTCATGAGTATTCTTTAGTTCCTCAAGTACAGATGCTTTACCTCTTTGGTTAGGTTTATTCCAAGTTATTTTGTGGTTCTTGGTGCCATAGTAAATGGAATCAATTCTCTAATTTCCCTTTCTGTATTTTCATGGTTAGTGAATAAGAAAGCAAGTTATTTTTGTGCATTGATTTTGTATCTTGCCACATTACTGAATTGTTATATGAGTTCCGGTAGTTTGGGGGTGGAGTCTTTGGGGTATAAAGTATCACATCATCTGCAGGGAGATAGAGAGAGTTGGACTTCTTTCCCAAATTGAGTACGTTTTATTTCTTTTTACTGTCTCTTGTTTCTAGGACTTCTAGTACTATGTTGAACAGGAGTGGTGAGAGTGAACATCCTTGTCGTGTTCCTGATCTCAAAGGGAAGGCTGTCAGGTTTTTCCCATTGAGGATGATATTTGCTGTGGGTTTTGCATAGACAGATTTGATGAAGTTGAGGAATGTTCCCTCTGTCCCTATACTTTGAAGCATTTTAATCAGGAACAGATGCTGTATTCTGTCAAGTTCTTTTTCTTCATCAATTGAGAGGACCATGTGGTTCTCTTCTCTTATTGATTTGTTCTGTCATATTGACTGATTTACAAGTATTGAACGACCCTTGCATCCCAGAGATCAAACTCACCTGGTCATGGTGGATAATCCTTTTAATGTACTGTTGGATCCTATTAGCTAGGATCCTGTTGAGAATCTTGGTGTCCATATTCATTGGGATATTGGTCTGAAATTCTTCTTTTTCATGGGATCTTTGCCTAGTTTGAGGGCAGGTTAATGCTGGCTTCATAGACAGAGATGAGAAGTTTTCATTCTCTTTCTATTTATCTCTTTTTCTATTTATTTTCCTTCTGTTTTCTGTTTATCTAAAGAACCACTTAAGCATTGGCATGGGGTCATCATGTGAAAGTTCCTACAAATGCTAGTATGGCAAATTTTTAACTCATGTTGACTGTACTTCCCCAATGGCAAGTCTTACAGGTAACGCCCAGAAGTCAAGACAAGGATTGTGAGCAATGAGCATCCACTTGGACCCTGTGCCTTCTTTTGAGGGAAGCCTGGTGATTCTTGGGCCTCAGTTTATTGTACACCAAGTAGCACCTCAATAAACCTGGGGGAAAATGTCATCACCACTGAAAAACATGTTCACAGGGTGGTAAATGAACAAAACCACACTTCAGAATCTCTGTTAATGAGTCAGTAATAACTTCATCTAGCAATAAACCTCACCTCTGATCAGGCTTTAGATTTCCCTCATGGCATTTGAACAAGCATGAGAAAAGAAAAGGCACCATCATGGTCTTTGTGTGCTGTGTGAAGGAACAGAGACTTGAGGACTACTAGATGAGAAACTGGGCACTGAAGTTTTGGTGCCCTGGTTCCAAAGCCCAAGCACTTTCTCTCACATCTCCACTGCCTGGAAGGGACTGTAAATTTCTACTATGACTTTAGTCCTTGCTTGAGAGAGCCTCCTGTGGGGACACATGCCAGGTACAAGACATCAGGCCCAGTCCTTGCTCAGCATTCAAGTACATTTAGCATCCAGTGGGCATTTCCCACACTGATGCTTCACTGTTTCTCCTTCCATCACTCACAAACTCTTTTTTGATTACAGGCAGTTTCAGAGTTAATCCTCCCATAGTCTTCATAGTCTGGAGTTCTGGAGCAGTGTTCCTTGCTGTGGCAGTCAGGCCCTGGGGCAGTCACATCCCACATTCATCTCTGGAAGGAGTTGAGGAAAATTCGCTCCAAATTTCCCCAATTGGGATCTAACATTTCATTTCAGATAATGTTGCCAAAAGTGGAAATGCAGTTGCCTTTTGGGTAATCTGTCTTCTTCAACTGGGCCAGCCATTGTTTCTGTGTGATTATCAGAAGATCCTATTCTTCAGGGATTGAGCATTAAGGTGGGCACCTGGCTTCCTTACAAAGAGGAAGAAAGAATGGGCTATGTGTTGCAAGTTGGAGGAAGAAAAGGTCAGTGATGGGAGAGGAAAAACACCACCCAGATTTCTGCCAAAATGACCACTTAAAATAGGCTCTTGCTTGCTTATGTGGACCTTTTTTTTTTTAAAGATTTTACTTATTTATTTGACAGACAGAGACCACAAGTAGGCAGAGAGGCAGAGAGAGAGAGAGAGAGAGAGAGAGAGAGAGAGAGGAGGAGGAGGAGGAAGCAGGCTGCCTGCTGAGCAGAGATCCTGATATGGGGCTCGATCCCAGGACCCTGAGATCATGACCTGAGCTGAAGGCAGAGGCTTAACCCACTGAGCCTCCCAGGTGCCCCTATGTGGATCTTTTGAAGGAAACAAACTTAGGTCATCATTTTGAATAAATATAAAATGAGACAAATTATGGTTTGAATTTTCCTTTTTGATCATGTATATGTATGAAATATCTTGCATTTGAATGGACTTTGTTTGCCCTGTCAGTGTTAATGTTTCCCTCCACAAAACAAAACCTGAGAGAGCTAGACTGACATATATCACTTATTCACTCCAGAAACTCCTAGAAATCCATAAATTCTAGATTATTCTTCCCAAGCCATAAACAGGGAGACTCTAAGGATCATGAAGGTTACCTGGTGGACTCCATGGGTTAATGCAGCACTCAGAGCCAAGGACTGGACCTTATGAAGAAAAAGATTCCTGAGAGCAGAAGGAAGACACCAGGCACATCAGACCATGAGGTAGATGAAGGGTCTAAGGTTTCAAGATCAGAAGACTCGGTAGAGTGTCCTCACTTCCAGATACTGCTGAGGTAGGAAGGAAATAGCTGCATGAGTAGCAGAAGACTTAAAGCCAGAAACATTTTGGTGATCATGTGCATCTGACTTGGCTGCTTGAGGGACAAGTGTGGAAGGAACTTGCACAGAACACCTTATGGCTCATTGGATACAGTGACACAGCAATGGCCAGGACATGCTCCCTGATCAGCAAGTATACAGGTTGGGAACCTGTGCTTGTGAGAGCATTCTGCTAAGTAGTTAGTAAGTTCCTGTGACCCAGGCATGTTTATAGGGGGCAACTCAGGACATAGCTTTAGGGCAGTGCTGACTCAGCAAGTCCTGGGTGAGTCAAACCACAAACTTATGTCAAGTTCCCAGGGGATGGTGGGCTGGGTCTTGAAAGACTGGGGAGGCAGAGCTGTGGGTACAAGGGGAATAGACTGAGAGCTAACTTGTCAGAATCTGAGTAGAGCTCTGAAGGGAAGTTTACCTGAGCCTTGGCGGCCAGGGCCCTTCACAGTCTACTTCAAAGGAACAGAGACTCTCAGTGCTGGAATGAAACAGCGGGGCACATAAAACTATATGCCTTCATTTTATTTTATTTTTTTAAAGATTTTATTGATTTATTTGACAGAGAGAGAGAGAGACAGCGAGCGAGAGAGAGAGAGAGAGAGCACAAGCAGGGGGAGTGGGAGAGGGAGAAGCAGAGTCTCCACTGAGCAGGGGGCCCAATGTTGGACTCGATCCCAGGACCCTATGATTATGACTTGAGCTGAGGGCAGACGCTTAACGACTGAGCCACCCAGGCACCCATATACACCTTCATTTTAGAAGAGAGAAGACTTGGATTCATTCTAATATGTAAGGGAATTTCTGGATGATATGGTTGTTCTATATCCATTTTTAAAGTACTCTCTACGCCCATGCGGGGCTCAACCTCATGACCCTGACTTCGAGAGTCTCACTCTTCTGACTGTGTCAGCCAGGTGCCCCTGTTTTGAATTTTTTTTTTTTTAGAAAAATTGATACTGTTTTCCATAGTGTCTGCACCCACTTACAGTCCTACCAACAGAACCTGTTTACAGTCCCACCAAAAGAGCACAGTTCCCTTTCCTCTAGATCTTGGCAAACCTTCTTGTTCAGTCTACTGGATACTAGTCATCCTGACACGTGACAGGTGACATCATTTTGGGCTTTGATTTGCATTTCCCTGATGATATGAGTTCTTCAATATTTTGGATATGAGACCTTTAACAATTAGGTAGTTTGCAAGTATTTTCTTCTCTTCAGTATGCTGTCTTTTCAGTGTGTTGATGACTAGAGATTTCCTTTGCTGTACAGAAGGCTTTTAGTTTGATGCAGTCCCATTTTATTTTTCATTGTAACTTTTGCTTCTGATGTCAAATCCAAAAATCAGTGTCAAGAGGGAAGTCAAGAAACATTCTTCTAAAAAAAATGTGTTAAGGGGGATAAATGAATAGATAGATCTCTGCTGATGTCTCTGTGCCCCATTGTTTTAATAGACTCTTGGCTGGCTTAGTTAGCACATCATCTGACTCTTGATCTCAGAATCTGGAGTTCAAATTTTGTTCATGGAATTTATTATAAAAAATCAGGGGTGCTAATAACATTCTGCCCAATTTTCAGCTACGTATTTCATGGGTGTAGCTGTTTTGTTGAAGTCCTTGACACATTGTGATTTTGTTGTTGTGGATTGGGTGGGATAGACATTCAGTTGCATTGCTTTACTTGAGGTAGCCCAGTGTTTCCAAAGCCACTTTGTGTGTGTGTGTGATATTATTTTATTTTATTTTTTATTTTTTATTTATTTTTAATTAATTAATTTATTTATTTTCAGCATAACAGTATCATTATTTTTTCACCACACCCAGTGCTCCATGTATAATACCCACCACCTGGTACCCCGACCTCCCACCCCGCCGCCACTTCAAACCCCTCAGATTGTTTTTCAGAGTCCATAGTCTCTCATGATTCACCTCCCCTTCCAATTTACCCCAGTCCCCTTCTCTCTAACTCCCCATGTCCTCCAAAGCCACTTTTGGTGGAGACTGTTGCTTCCCTATTTTATATTCTTGGAGCTTTTGTTCTAAATTAATTGACTACATATGTGTGGGTTGTTTTGCTGGATTTTCTGCTCTGAAAGCATGATGCCTCCTGTTTTGTTCTTTCCCCAGATGGCTTTGTCTATTCAGGGCCTTCTGTGGTATAATTCATTTTGTAGGATTATTGGTTTTATTTCTGAAAATGCCATTAGATCTTGATGGGGTTTTCACCAAATATTTAGATTGCTTTACACACTGTGGACCTTTGGATTACATATATTCTAGGGATCCATTAGCATGGAATGTCTTCAGACTTAATTCTGGCGTTTTCAAATTCTTTCATTAATGATTTAAGTTTTCAGGTCTTTAAGTGATTTAAGTATGCAGGTCTTTCACCTCTGGGTGAAAATAATTCCTATGTATCTTATTCTTTTTGAGTGATTATCAATTACAAACTATTTTCTTAATTTCTGTTCTTGACAGCACGTTATTCTTGTATAGAGATGAAACTCATTTTTGTATATTAAATCTGTGTCAATAAGTTTAGGACTTAATCCATCTGTTAGTTCTGCAAGGATTTTTGTAGAGTCATTAAGGGTTCAATATATGACATCATCTTCTCCTAATAAGTAAAAAATAAGCTGGGAATATAAGGTGATGTCATCTAACTGGGAAAAGAGGATACAGATATGCTGTGTGATAGTTTTCAATTTTTCTAAAATGATTTATGGTTAATGTAAGCACAGGAATCCATAAATATGGCTTTTTATCTTTCAACTGGATATACAGAGCTTTGGTGTAGACCAGTTATCTTCCACACTACCCCACCGTACACCCTGTGCCTCTTGGGAAGCATCCACCATTCTCCCTACTTTCTATCCTGAACTCAGGGCCTGACTAGGCTTCTCAAAAATATTTCTCGAAATAGTGCACTTTTTTCACAGATTTCCTAGAAGACACCCTCCAAAACATTGAATTTTACAGAACTGTTTGGATCTCTCTGAATCCTTGAAGATGCCCAACATTGACTGTGGCTTGCTTTGCAGACACATCAGGGAACTGCTGCAATGTCTCCTGTGGCCACCAGAGGGGGGAGTGTGCTCTTAACAAGGACACTGCTCCACCTCCACACAAGATACAAGTTAACCTCCTTTTCACAATCTCAGCGAATTTCTTCAAGGAGAGAATAAATATTATTCAACAAATTCTTGTGGATCTATTGACCAGGCCCTTCTTACACATACAAATACATAAAATTATAAATGACTGAAGGAAGGTCCATGGACCCTGCCCTCAGAGGAGACACAAAATGAACCCCATATGGGTCACAATTTTAATTTAAGAGCTAAAGCTATAAACCTCAGAGAAGAACGCCTAAGAAGAAATATTCCTGACCTTAGCTTTGGCATCTGTTTCTTAAGGATGACACCAGAATCAACAAGTAGAAGGACAGGTGCATGGGTACATTGGTCACTGACAAGAATGCCTTCCCTCTGGGCTCCACAGGTGCTCCCAGGCACCAGGCAGGAACCGTAGGAGTCACTTCTTTCTACATCCCACTTAGCAGTACCCATTACATTCTCCAATTTAGGGAAGAGGTATGTAGCTTCAGAGCCCTGCTTGGGGTCACCCAGCAACAAAGAGGCCGAGCAGGGGCTAGAACTGCTGTCTCTCTGCCATTGGACTCTGTGTTCCATCCACAACTCACTCCTGGAACTCAGAGTGCAGAAAGCTCCACAGGCCTGGAGACCTCACTGAATCCAAGGGGCAGCGGTGCCACCTCTGACTGGGGCTTGTCCCGTATCTGTTGTCTGATGATGCTGTGCCTTGGCACTAAGGACTCTCCCAGTACCAGCCAGCTTTTGTCTGGGTAGGAGGAGGTTTCTCCCTGGGTATAAAGGCTCATGTAACCTCAGAGTTGAGAAGTCTCTTCTGAAGCATCTGCATGCAACTTTCTCGTGAGGTCAGGCCCATAATGCTGGAAGCCCTGGGTTCATCCTGCCTGGGACTCAATGTGGAGCATGGAAGGGGGCAGTTTCTTAAAACCTTTGTTTCCTTCTTCATCAAACCGAGACAGCATTTCTACCTTCCTCATGGAATTGTTAGGGGGATTGGCTGACATGATTCATTCTCTCAAATGATACTGAGTAATCCTTAGCTTTGCCTGTTAAAATTAGCCCACTGGGAGCACATTGCTGTCATGGGCTCTGGGCTTCTGCCTTACTGTGTCCCTTCAGCCTGCCAGTCCAGGCTCCCCTGACTCAGTTGTCCTTCCAGAAAGCCTTCATCCCCTCCAGTATGGGATCCCACAACACTGGGGCTCATCCATCAGACCCAGGCCAGCCCTGGGGCCAGATGTCACCCAGAGCTTGTGTCCGGAACATGGACAATCCTCATTGTGGAGACTGGCATGCAGGAACCCCCACAGCTGTTACCCGTTTTTGGAACAAATATTGGGGTGCCTTGTGATGGGGCTCTTTCTCCCCAAAGCAGGGAAATGAGCTGCTCTCAGTTCCATCACGACTGTCCCGCTTTTCCTGCACCGTGTAATCATTGGTACATAGCATCTTGGGCCTCCTTGGATGCCTGGGTCCCAGAACCTTTTTGTAGTTGGAGTTGAAAGAATTTTATGGGCATAATTTTGGTTTTTGTTGGACCTATAAGTAGGATGAAGCCTGGCCACTTCCTACAAGCCAACACAAAGCCTGTGCCATGGACCAATATGGCAGTGCCCAGCCCATGGCAGCCCTTCCCTTAGTGCTCAGAGCTCTCCTTTCTCACTGAGTCCCACTCACTGGTGTTTCTCTCTCTTCCTGCAGAGAGAGCCCCAAATGTCCTCTCTCTGAAGATGTACCTTCTGTGCTTGGTTAGCTCCATGTTATGGCAGAGAAGGCAGGAATTACTGACGATGGTCTCTATTACAGCATCAGATCAAGTGGACTCCCCTTTACCCGACTTTGTGGGAGAAAAGGGGTCTCAGCAGGAAGCACAGCCCCCTCTCTCAGACAGGCTCAACTTGAGGGATGCCAAGTTTGGGGTTGGAAGGGTCAGGGGGTCACAGCTAGAGGATCTTGAGGGGTTTTGATGAGCTGTGTCCAGTGCCAAAGCCCCTAGTTGAGGCTCTGTCCATCCTGCAGCTTCCATGAGCAGCCAATGTGTTTTGTAAAGGCCTCTCTTGCTCACACAAGTTCAAGTGGTTCTTGCTGTTGCCACTAAAACTACAAGTGGATGAACACTTGTCTATAACCCACTGACATGCACTGTCCTTAGAGGTTCTTCCCTGAAAGGATGGGGTTCATCCAGGAAGGACAGGGATCAAGCTGAGAAGAGTGGCCTGGCCTGAACCCCTCTGCTGGCCTGGAGCAGGGTGTGGTTGCTCTAGTTAGAATCTGAGTTACGAAGCACGAGGGGCTGGAGGGGCTGGAGTGTGTCACCAGACAGGGCATGGGTGAGGTGGTTCCAGGACACAAGGCAAGGAATCTTGTGGGAGAGGACATATGAGGGGCATTGTGCGCAGGCTCTTCCATGCTCTATGGTCACTACCAATACCCCGATGGCATCACTGCTGGCTTGTCCTCCTCATGATTTCAGTTCTCATCTATAGAACCCGGGATCCTTCCTTTTCAAAGCAATGCTTCTCCTTAATAAAGAGGGCATAGAGGAGCCAGCAGCCAGCCCCACCCCAAAATGTGGTTAAAGTGTGTTTCAGTATTGGTGTTTATAGGAATCATTCCTAAAGAAACAGAGATTTATACCACAGACATGCTTATCAGTTACATTATGAGAGTCAAATAATTGGAAATGGCTTAGTTATTCAATGATATGTCTGCTGAATGCTGTCACTGAGAATGCCCAAGGGGACAGCAGTGACAGTGCCTGTCCACTGTGGGGACATATGGTAGAACAAGAGCTCAGTCCTGGAAGCTTCCCTGACCCACTCTGACACACACACACACACACACACACACACACACACACACACACTACTACTTAAAGGGAAGGCAGGGAAGAAGGACACTGTGTCACTGTGTCTTATGGGCAATTATTTCTTGGTAGAAGGAATGTGACTTTTTTCATATTTAAATCTTTATTTACTAAGTAAACATAGTCTGGATAACACCTAAAGAACTATTTACCTTATTACCTAACTTATTAGCAATAAATGAGAATATTTAAGATATAATTTTAATATTTTATAATATGCCCACTAGAATACTCTAAATGTAGACTATCCAGGAAAATGAAAGAATTGAAAGTTGTCTCATGGACCCAGACATTTCTCTTGTGCTTTCTGCTTTTCAAGGCATCCTTGTAAAAGGGAACCCTATCACAGATAATGAAAGTAGTTCATTTGGAGGATTCCTGTGATCTTTGTTCTTTCAGGAACATTCCTATGTAATAAAATGTTAATTTGTATAAAAGAATTAGAAAATGTGAATCACTTCTTATAATCTGCAGACAGACAGAGATGCCCATATTGTAGGATTCCAGGCACATGAAAAACCAAGACGAGGTAAAGAGTGGTTTCAGGGACTGGGGTGAGGGAATGAGCAGTGAGTGATTAGTAGCACAGGTGTATCTGATAGAAATGTTGTAGAAGTAAGTGATTGTGCCAAACTCTGAATGTACCTAATGAGACCTCGATATACCATTGAAAAGTATGTGAGTAAAACTTTATGTAAACTCAAATTCTACTTATTTAATGAACAAAACTATTAAGGCATTACACAGTTGTATACAAAACACAAATATTATAAAGAAGGCAATGACAAGGGAGGGGAAGGCATTTTTGGGGGCTGCAGCCTTCACCAGCTAATGCTCAGGGTCTAAGGCTGGTTGCTCACTGAGGCAGATGGTGGTTTATGCTCTTCAGGAACCCCAGGAGCAAGGGCAGGACCCTGCTGGACCTCCAGGTCAGGCAAAGGGGTTGATGGCTCTTCCATCTCAGGAGAGTGAATTAGAGCCCTGTCTACCACCTGCACTGGTCCCAACAAGGCAAGTGCTGTCACTGATTTTCCTGACAGGTAAGCCACAGCAGCAGGGATGGGGTGGGCCAGCTCAGGCTCCAAAGATGCAGCAGGTGCCAGAGCAGGTTCTGGGAAGAGCTCCTGAGGTGGATCAGGACCTTGCTCTGGGGCTGGTGCTGTAGCTCCAAGAAAAGAAAGTATCATCAGCATGACCGACTTCCCTTTTGCCTTGTAATAAAAGAAACTTTTCCCACCACTCAGTGTGGTTTGCGTTCAAGACCCAATTCCTGGAAGGTCTCCCAACTGAAGCCCATGGGGACAGGGATCTGAGAATACTCGCTCCACTTGGCCCAACCTGTAGCCCACACTGTCTCCTTCTCAGGCTCACATGAGCCACCCCCAGTCCTCCTCACCCCCAGGCTCTGGCTCTGTGGGCTCAAGCTGTTGCAGCTGTGAGAGCAGAAGCTGGACATGGCACTCCAGGTCTGAGCCTGACATATTAAGCCCAGGTATGCCAGCAGCATATTCAGGCTGGGTAATTCTGGGGGCTGGAAAAGATCCCCAAGATATTGTTCTAGCCATGTGCTCAAGATGGAATAGAGTGCTCTAGGGACAGACAGGTAGGCAGAGAAGTCAGAGGACAGGGCACCCATCCTAACCAATATCCCAGGGAACCCCTGTGGGAAACTGGGCCCTGGGTTCCAGTTCCTGTCAGAGTCCAGTCCTCATCCTGGTCCACCTGTGATCTGGCAGTCCTGCTGAGACAGGCCTGGTCACAGACAGCAGGCTGGCAAAAAGGCACTGTGAGTGGGAGTCCTTGATTAACGGTGTGACCATTTCTGTCCTTAGCCCAAGGAGTGTGTCCAGCTCCCCTGTTGTCTCCTTGCCCACTTGCCACTTGAATTCAACTGCAGGTGCCGAGGAGGGGTGGGGTCTGGCCTCCTAATTACCCTCACTGCACATGACACTGCTCTGTGAAGATCCAACCAAGGAGGGAACTAAGGGACTTTGTCTCTCGCCAGGCCTTCCCAGGACCCTCCCAATGCCTCAAACGTTACCTCCTGTACGCATTTGCTGCCTTATTCACTAGGTGCCATGAGTGGGTCTCCTTCCACTGACACTAATATCCCACAGAGTGTGAGATATCTGCTCCCTTAGCGCTCACTGGGTCTCCTGAGAATCATCTGAGAACCCAGTGTCCAGGTTCCAACAGAATGCTGTGTGATGGTTCCTAAATCCTCAGTTCAGAGTCCCAGAATTGGGGTAGAGATAGGGCCAGGAGAGGGCAGGGATGGAGAATGACCCTCTTAGGGGTTCAAGATGTCCTCCATTCCCCTATGCTCTCCCACAGTGCTCACATACCAACCACATCTCCCCAGGACAACTTCCCATTTTCCAGAAGAAGCTCTCAGACCTTTACCCTAAAGCACGAATAACAGATGTGTGGTTGAAGGTCCAGCAGCCCCTGTAATTTTCAGTACCTCGCTTGCCCGGTGGGAGAGGGAAGGCCCTCCTTTATCAGCTAAAAGCTCACTCATATGTTCCGCTTCTCCTGGGCCCCGCCAACCTCATCATAGCTGGAGAAAATGCACCCATATCTAGAGGAGGCCAGGGGACACCACATGAAATGTCCTGTGGATGCTACACCTCATCATCTGACCCCCTACTACTCTGTAGCCCTGGGATGCTGCCTGTTCTCTGTAGGGATCCATTCAGCTCCTAGATAAATGCCTCTACTGAGTGGAGCTTCCTGAATGCT